>NC_092817.1:122176740-122301740 GCF_023375885.2 Dermacentor andersoni | reverse complement strand
ATGGCATTTAGGGCGATTTTGTTGTTCCGCAGATTATCCTCTGCTCGTGACAGCTAAGTGGGGGACCGTGTATTCTTTAGAATGTTCCAAATTTTGCATAAAACTTGATTATAGATGACCAATTAAACTTCCGGTGGCAGCGTGTGAATAAATACGGTGCGTATACGTTCCCAATTTGTAACTCTTTATACCTATTATGAATACGTGATCAATTAAACATTCATTGATGGTGCATAATTACGTACAATAATACCTTCTCAATTTCCATTGTTGTGTGTCGCTTGGGAATACGTGATCAATTAAACATCTGTCGACAGTGTATTACTATGTGCGATACCAAACTTCCCAATTTCAAATTTACTATAACCTTTTTCGAATTTGTGATAAATTAAACCACCGTTGACAATGTATGCTTAAGTAGGATGCACACATTCCGAATTTAGATTGTTTAATATGTTGCGAATACGTGATCAATTAACCTTCCGGCGACGGCTTACAATTAAGTACAATATATGCGTTCCTAATGTTAAATTATGTACACCTCTAGCGAATACGTCATCAATTAGACATTTACTACGTGCTGTATATCTCTAGGTAGAAAATTTCAGGTTCATTTTACACCCCGAATGAAGGAATGTCATATTTACGATACTACCATTATTGCTATCCGCTAAATAGTTTGTGAATCTCTTACGTTGCCTTTGTACAGTTTCGAGGTTAGATAGCTAACCCTACTCAACAATGTAGTGGGGGTATAGAGAGAAATAACATCGCATTTAATATGGCCTTTAATATATATATATATGTATATATATATATATATATTGTGTGGGAAGGGGCGTTGTATTGGGCTGACTGGGCGCAGCTTCAAGGTCAATTAGATTAAGAAGAAACGGGTAGGGGTATCAAAATGAATGTCATCGCATTGAAAAAAAAATAGAAAAAAAAGTCAGTTTGAGAAAGAAGGACGCGCCTACAACGGATCGAGAACATAATTCGCTACAGATTTCAGTGCATCCCGCTGCTTTGCAGCGTTAATGTAGTGTCATCGGACCAACAGATACAATGACCGGCAGCAAAAATTTTGATGCCGAAAGGCAACCTAACGTAAAAAAAAAAGAAAAAATCCCAGGACACCTAAGCCCGTCTTATGAGTTGTTAATGCGAAAGCATCAATGTCCACTTGAACGCCGCTGATCTGTCCTCCGAGTTTTGCACTGCAGGTATTGCACCATAGCGGTACGTGCTGCCCGATCAAACAAGCAGCAGCGGCGGCAGCCTGCGGTGCCAACGCCGCGTGCCACCGACGTCCTGCGCGACGACAGACCGAGGCAGCAGCAGCGGCTACCAAGGCCGGCAGGCGCGCGCATCAGCTAAGCCCAGTGGGGGTGAGAGAGAGAGAGAGAGAGAGAGAGAGAGAGACGGACAGAGAGAGTGATGCGGACCGCGCGCCGACTTCCGAGAGCGAGAACAAGGGTGACGTGGCGTCGCGTCGATGCCCTCTCGCCGCCTCACGCAACATCTGGCGCGTTAGCGCGGCCGGTGTCCCTTTTCGCCCGCTCTGCACGGTAGAGGGGAGCTCGTGACGTGGCGTCGCAGCCAACGAGAACTCCGTCGAGGCGCGTCCGTGACGTGGCGTCGCAGCCAATGACAATGCGAATTTAGGGTGCCGTTTCGCTGCTACAGGAGACGACAGACGCCGGCTTTCTCGCTAAATGGACCATTCGACGCTTTCGCTTAAGAAAAGATAAAAAGTTATCGCACAATGCCGCGCTCTCTACTGCCTGTAAAGTATACTACACTCAAGCGCGCGACGCGCGCCGGACCGGTGACGTCATCAATGGGTGGCCTCCGAGATCACTACGGGAAAGTGCGCTCGGGACTGAAATAGTGCCAAGGAAGGCTGAGATAGTGCGTGGTATAGTTGGAATAATATGCCTAGTAACCAGCAAGCATAAGCTCTTCGATTCTGAACGGACGCGGTGGTGGCGTGTTACTGTATACTTGTTAACGTAAGCTAACGCGGCGCGTTATTCGTATGTATGTATGTGTGTATGTATGTATGTGTGTATATGTATGTATGTATGTATGTATATGTACAGTCGCGGACAGAATATTACGGACCATGAAATCTAAGAAAAAGCTGAATATCTCCGCAACCTCACAACGCAATCTGGTATTTGCATTTTGGACCTCGACTAGAATGTGCTAACAACGTTGTCGTGGGCAGTTTTACTGGATACTGCTACAGGCTGCTCGGGAATTGAACGTTTTCGGAGATCCCGTGGTCCATTTTATTCTGTCCGCGACTGTATGTATGTATGTATGTATGTATGTATGTATGTATGTATGTATGTATGTATGTATGTATGTATGTATGTATGTATGTATGTATGTATGTATGTATACACACACGCGGGCGCGTGTGTGCGGACACCAAGTAGTCCAGAAGACAACCGCGTCACTGAAAGAAAGCATGCAGATTCGCCAAAGTAAAAAGAAAAAAAAAAGAGAAAAGAGAATCTAGAAAGAAAAGGCTGCGCTATGAAGGAGTAAACGTATATGCGCCACACCAGTCCTCGATCCTGTCTGGACATGCACGCGCGCCCTGCGTGGTCTTTTTCTTTTTTTGGACAGCTCGCGACCGCTCTGCGAGCGGGCGGCGAATTCTGTACACTTGCATGCGAACACTTCTCCTTGAGCCGCATGAAGAATGACGAGCGCGAGCCTCGCAGACTCTATACTCCTTATTTATTCGGGCTTTTTCTTTTTCTACTTCTTCAGATGGGAGGACACAACTCTTTTAGACGGCGCTTTCGGAGCCAACGGCTACACCCAAAGCGATAAACAAAAACGAGAGATGTTAGTGAAATGCGCTGCTCCTCAGAATGGCGCCATTTCTCGTCGTTGAGCTAGCGGCGATACTGCGAACTGCGAAATAAAAAAACTAACAACAGGAGTTGGTGAAGAAAGAGAAGGACCATAGAAGGGGATGCAAGTGAAATAATTTTATACTTGCCTCCAGACCGGCCTTGGTCGGAAGGCCGGCTTCGCGGTTGCTGCAGCTGCTGCCTGGACATATAGACAAGGGAACTTAGACAAGTCCCCTTGTCGAAATATTGGCTCCAGCTACATTGCTTGTTCTGCAACTGTTCATACAACCCATCGGGTACATCAGCGCTGCAATGTACAAAGGGTGTACAAGTGTACACCCTTTTTTTCACATTTAGGGGTGTAAATTATATTACAGTGATGCCAGCTACCAGGCGACTTACAACGCTGGCATGACGAGGAGTACCGCCAGTGGCGTTGCAGGCATTGCTCCTCGATTGGTGCATGAGATGGGACCATATGAGACCAACGGGAAACTGTCGGCGTTGGCAAGCGCCCAGTGAAAGGTGACGTTAGCTTGACGTTCACTGCCCGTACAGCTCAGAACGGTGCATACACACGGCAGCTAAGCAGGAACGCTGGTGCACTTATAATGCGCGTGCACACAACTCTCGTGCCAGCAGCAGAAGGCAGAACGCTGTCCTGAAACGTCTCGCTTTCCGAACGTTCGCTTTGCCTTCTACGTCATCGAGTATAGGCGCTGTTCGATTGGCGCTCCCACCTCGCCGAGCAGACGAGAGCTGACGAAAAAGCTCAGCGCCGGCGAATCACGAGAGCCCAAGTGAACGTTCGGAAAGGCGAGATGAGCTCACGCGATCTCGCGCCATCGTCAGCGGTCACCTGCTCGGCGAGGTGGGAACACCAATTGAACATCGCCAATACTCGACGACGTAGGAGGCAAAGCGAACATTCGGAAAGAGGGACGCTTGCGTGATTTATGCCCAGCCTCTGTCACCGAGTCGAGTGAGCGGAGCACTGGCGGTGCGTCCACTTCGCTTCGTTGATTTCTTGCAGATAGGCATGCACACTCCGCGTCTCCTGCGACCCTCTCACCCACCGCGCATGCGACGTCGATAGCGGGACAGTCCGTCAGCGTGAGCAGCGACAATACACCTTGATCGTCTGCATAATTGCTATCGCACTAAAACCAGCTGGTTGAGCATTGAGTTCATGCAATCGGTTCACGAACGTTCGCGTTTCTACAATATTTCCAAAAATGATTTCCGGCATTGTTCATAGCGAGTATTTAATCCTCGCTCTTTCTCAACACAACACACATTTCACAAAACACGCTGTGGAGGTTACTACTAAGCAACAATATTCAACGCGTAATGCATTGGTCGACCGTGACGTGCGCTGAACGCCCATATTATGGGTAATTCACGAAAGGAAAGCGTCACTCACTGTAATAAGATTTTGCAATCGAAGACTATAGTGAAGGGCGTGCAAAAGCGTCTGTTAACTCGCGGATGCGTAGTGGGTGCAGGCAGCCTTCGCGTTTCCGGGTTGGTTTCGCACTTGCTTCCGTCATCATGGCCATGTCCTCACGGCACACGAGTCGGCAGAGACCGGCACGCCAGCGCGAACCGGCTCGCGCGACGTCGACCATGTCTTCGCCATAGAGCTTCATACTAAATTTGATGAATGTGGCACAGCAGTAGTTGTTACGGTTGACATCTAGCACCCCGTGCAAAATGAATTCTCGACCACCATGCCTCATCGAAACGAAGTGTGACTTCCTAATTCGCCATGGTTGTCTCGAGTGTGTGCCGGTCTGGCGGACGCCCCTCAGTGTTTAAAGGCCCCTCTTGTGTGTGTGTGCGACTTTGAGGGACCCTTTCCTCGAACTGTCAAGCTCTGCAGGAGAACTTCCGCGAACCAGAAACGCGCAAAAGAGAAGGATAAGCGTCTACGAACCCGGACCTGCGGCTTGGTACATACGGAGGTGGGACGCTCTTTCCTTGCTGAAGGTTTGGTATCTACGGAGGCGGGCCGCTCATTCCTTGCTGCAGGTTTGGTATCTATGGAGGCGGGACGCCCACCACACACCAGACTCCGTGCCTGTCACGTGACGTCCACAGGAGCAAGATCCCTCCCACTATTGTAGAGAGCCTATTTAAGGGGCTCCGAAATGTACTTTTCAACACTTCATTCTCTTCGCATCATCTTTCACCAACCTTTGAATAAACCGTGCACGTTTCGCACTAGAAATCGTCTCGTCCTTGCCTGGTCGTCATGGTCGCCAGATTCGATAGACAGGTGTCGCTACAACTCGGCAGCAGTACGATACGCTACCCTGGAGTACGACACATCGTTCAGCTATTGTGAGAAAAGATAGCCAGTGCACGTATTTTTCTAACGCTACATGGGCTTCTTTTCGTATTCGCTCTTGTTGCTTGCTCTCTGTCCGGACAGCAATAAATACATTTGTAAAATCACCTTTGACTTAGTCTCACGTTGTTCTCAGAAGAAAGCATAACGGCTTATTTTCATTATTGTTGATATTAACTCTCTGTTTTGATGGTGTTAGACCAAACAACCGATGACGCAACTGCCGCGGAAACACCTAGGTCTTCATGCACTAGATGGAGCCCTGACATTTAGCGTTGGCGATGCGGAACGCTCCACTAAAGTATTCTTCGAGGACATGTGGGTAGTCGGGCTGTAGCCGTTTTTCGTGCGTTCACTTAAGCGGCCATGGACGCTATGATAAAATTGTCTATTGATTCTAAGCATAGAGGAGGAGGAGGAGGCGGAGGAGGAGGAGGTGTGTTGCTAGCTGCAAGCGGGCCTGGCCTTGCCAGAACTGCCCTTTACCACGTGCAGTAGAGTTTGGAGCTCATCACAGCAGATACAAGTAAGCATACGGCGAAGCAAATAGATGGCCTATAGAGGGGAGCGCAAAGTTTCAAGCACATTTGTTCTGCCACTTGCCTTAAGGCAGCAATTCTGAAATTCTAATTGCTGTAAGACCATGTTAAGGACTGCAACAGCAATTTTAATTTTTTTCGGCGCTTCCAGCGCATACATAACGTTGTAGTTACTGCTGCGCATTTGTCCTGACGTGCACTTTACATTCACAAAGTTTCATTGTGTTACGCACAATGTGTGTTCGCACTGTGTTCGCAAACGGCTGGCATTCCATTTCATCGACAATCATTCTAGCCCTCCCTCCCCTTCCATACTTCCCCCCTCTCTCTCTCTCTAGCACCCACGCCCTCGTTTTCTTCTCACAGAAGCAATATTGGGGTCCGATGATTAGCCAATCCACCAAGCAAGGCACGAAAAAGCTAATCTGAAGTACGCATCTCCATGGACACGAATGATGCCTCCGATTTATTTATATTTCATCGCGTTTTTTTTTTCTTTTGCCTCCAATATCTCTAATGTTCAGCGCCAGCAACGACAACGCGCCGTTGGTGGCGCCAACCACACAGTGTCTTCTGCCCGGCGGCATCCTGGTGACAGCGTCCAGCGAAGTTTTCAGAACGACCCTGAGCTGGAGGCGCAGCGACGGGTGGGGGGGGGGGGGGAGGGAAGAAAGTAACTTAGAAAGAAAGTAAGCTCTGAAAAATGGGTCTGAATTCCGGGCGCACCCGTTTCTTTGGCACGGTCCGGACGAGAGCGCGCGCCACTGAAGCGACCTCGGAGGCCGCTCGCATCCGCTCGTTCTCCTCGAACGAACCACTGCTCTGTCAAGAAAGAGCACGATGCGGAGACGACGGCGCAAAAGCAGAAGACGAAGCAGACGACGAGGAACAAGCAGCAGCAGCGCCAGCGGCGGCGGCGGAGGCGAATACGACGGCGACGACGACGACGACGCGGCGCCGCGCGCACGCACGCACACACACACACACACACACACACACACACACACACACACACACACACACACACACACACACACACACACACACACGCACACACCGTTTGTATTTTCAATTAGGGCAAAGGAGAGGGTCCGCGCGTTTCTCGAGCCGGCGCGGCACCCTTTGCCGTCGCCCTTTCCTCCGTCCATATATCGCCCCTCTTCCGGCCACCCACTTCACCCCGGTTTTGTCAGTATCCCTTTTTGCCCGCGCAGCCGAGCTCTTAATAAAATTAGGGTCTCGGAATTTCTCGAAGAAGGTGGAGGAACGTTAAGACGGGGGAGGAGTGAGAGAGAGGCAACAAATGGGAGTTGCTGTCCCGACCTAACCAGAGTCTTCTAGCTTCGAGTATGAAAAACCTAAAATAAAGAAAAACCTATTTTTGCGTTATAGTTTAGTAAATTTATGCACGCGGGCTTCTTCTAGTATAAAGCACGGTTCGGGTGATCTCACCTCCTTCGCCTCTTCGCGTCGCATATTTCGTTCTTGGTGGTATTTGCATGTCGCATTAAGGACGGGACATAAGGCCCGGAAGAGGAGCGACGAAATGACAAAGGCGTCAGCTTTCGAGTTGCTCGTCTTAGCGCGAGTTGCACTCTTTTCCTGTTTGATGTACACGTGTTTGAGGGTATAGGTAAAGTTGAAGTTTGCGTCGAATTCGAAGTGGGCCTTTAATTCTGACTGGGGATGACGGAGAAGTGCAACAAACGAATGCTCGATCAAGTCAAAGTACACATAACATTGGATCATTCCATTGAGCGCTAGAGACGGCTTTGCCATTGCAGATATAAAAAGATAAATAAACGAAGAAAAGAAGAATGAAGTGAACGCGGTGATTCTGTATGTGTTCTTCCAAACATTGCTGGAAACGGCGCCCCTCGTCGAAGGATTGTTTGATAGACGAGGGTTAGACAACGTGACGAACAATATCGTCAGCTTCGCGCGTAGCAATGATAGGGAGATGGCTAATGTGTGAATGGTGCATTCTCTGTATCGTTGAGTTCAGCGCCGCCGTGTCAATGACCGGACCACACACACACACAAAAAAATGAACTACGAAGTTGACGTAAAAAGTAATTTTCCTCTTTTTATTTAAAAATATATGATACAAGCAACCTCCCACAACTGTTTACTAATTAATTGCTCAATGAATCGTGACCTGCTCTGCCACTCTGCCGTCAAGCCGCGTCATGCCCCCTTGCGTTTTGTGTCTGCGTGTTTAACACAGCTCTTACACTGCCAGGGGCGGCTCTAAAGGGGGGTGGGGCAAGCTGAGCGGTAGAGGAGGGGGATGCGAAACCCCGGATATTTTTTCCTGCTCCTCCCCAATGCCCCTTCTACCGCCGTACATAGTGCCAATAGGGGATATGCGGAATTCCGTAAACAGGCTTTCCCACAGCTCACTTGGGCTGACCAAGTTGGCCGCGTTCCAGATAATAGCCCTGTTAAACCTGAAGCACGCGTTTTCAAAGCTCGGATGGTGAGAGGGTGGGAAGGCAGCAGGCATGGTGTCAGCATTCCGCTATTTGACACCCGAATTACAATTTCAACTCACGTAACCCATCCTTGTTAATTCAAAGTAGGTGTGTGGGAAGCCTGCTTACGGCATTACGCACATCTCCTATTGATGTGGTGCCCTCCTGCACCCCAACGAAAATGAAAAGTTACGGTCTGCACTTTAAACAGCAAACTTCTGGTGTCGCCCATGATTACTGTGTTCAAATAAAGTTTAAAACAAGAAAGTCCAATAGCGACCAAGCCTCACTTGGCAACGCTAAAACCGCGGTAGAGTTGTATTTTTTTCATTCAGAGAAAGCAAGGCGGATTGCATTCTGCGCTGGTTTGAAGGACGCACAGTGACGTGTATAATACTTATAGGCTGCATATCGAGGCTGCAAGGAAAGCGACTACTTCCCCAGGCGACAACCCAAAAAATACGCCCCCCAAATTTTTTTCGAGAAGCTGGCTTCTCCACAGTAACATTCCTTGTGGAGAGAAGCACAACTTGATAATTTTCATCAACGGCCCTGCGAAGTGGAAATATTTACGTGTACCTGTAGCTGATAACGTTATAGTCAAAACGGTAGGAGCGATTGGTACTGTTTGTGCCGAAGATCATGGGAAAACTGGATAGGGACGAGATTGTCTGCTCTTAAAAGATACTGAAGACGCGCCTGTTGAGAGGCGGGAGCCTGGCGTATGTGAGCGTTGTCTTAAGCGTTATCTTAAGCGTTGTCTTAAGCGTTGTCTTAAGCGTTGTCTTAAGCGTTCAGTGAGGGGTTCTCGTGAGGCAAAGCAGCGAATAGATCGCGAATTTCTACAACCATGACAATGGAGGGCCTGCAGGCGATGTGGAAGCTGCGGAATCGCTCGCAGCTGATGCGCTGGGCCCCGAAACAGCGACTCTTTTCAGAGTGAGCAGGAAGCTAGAGTCCAATGGTCAGAAATGCGGTGGCGTCAGAGGAAGCATCGAAATGGAAGTGGTCACCGCGTTAGGAGCGGGCTGTTGAGAACCGGCACAGCAGCAACAGCCTGCCATGGAAAGGCACTCGATCGTGTGTCTTGGTCATAACTCCCAACCTTCGACAGAATACTCGGCCGATCACCAATTGTTGCGGGAGCAATGACGAAGCCAAACAAGCCGCGCAAGGAGAGCAGATGAACGCCTTACAGGAGTCATGAGCGTCAGCACCCGGAAGACATTACCATGTCTCCTTGGTTCTACGCCTAGCGGTGGAATATGCGTGACTGCTACAAACAAACAAACAAACAAACAAACAAACAAACAAACAAACAAACAAACAAACAAACAAACAAACAAACAAACAAAATAAGTAAATAAATAAATAAATAAATAAATAACAGAGGCATTTATGCCAAGATCGAATTAGCACCCTTCGGCTTTTTGAAAGGCGTTTGACTGGGTGCGCCATCAGAAGAACTCGCACAGAATGCCAGCTTTCCGGAAAAATCAAAGCCCGTAAGCACATCGTAGAACGTTCGCGTTATAAACGTTTCGCGTGTTTTGGGCGCTATTTCACGAATGTATTTCATGAATGGTGTCACGAAAGTTGTGTTATAAGAGAGCCAGTCTCTCACTCCCTCTAAGGAACTCCTAGACACTTTCAGACAACGCTGCATGTTCCTTGGCTTTCAGTCACCTGCAGTAGTTCTACTAGCGTTGAATCGATTAGCGTGGACCACGTGCGGAGCTCACGACACTGAACAACTTGTATTTTGCACGTGTGGCAAGAAAAAGAAAGTTGATAATAACGAAAATACGCAATTGATAAAAACTATGAAAAGTATGGCAAAGCATGCATTCACATCTTATCAAACAGACAGCAACGAGATGAGAAAGGGTATCAAAGACCCTGGATTGCTAAGCGTATCCGAAAAGAAGACTAGTCAAAGAGGCCAAGCGGTTGGAATAAATAAATAAATAAATAAATAAGAAAACCGGACGGCCTCGTTTCAGCTTGTTACTCACGACTGATCTCCTCATTAATTCACCACGTCGTTCTTTTTAGGATTGCGTTTCATTTTTCAGCCCCCTCAAATACTCGTCAACATCATGCTCTTAATATTGTTCCGTATGGTTCTCGTTCAGACTTGTTTTTGTACAGTTCTTTTTGCTCGTGCCATTCACTGCTGGAATGCGTTGCCCGGGTATGTACGCGAATGCCCTTTAGATGAATTCCTTACTGCTATTTAATGGTTGTAATGTGCCTGCGAAATTCATTGTTCTTTTTTCTTACTCCTGCTATAGCTAAATGTATGGCTGCAGTATGTACAAACAAAACAAAATAAATAACCTTCTCTTCGCTTGATCTCTTATTTTTTGCGTTTGCAGAAGGTAATCGTATTCAGTCACCTGACGATCACACTAGCGGAGATCCGGAAACGATGGTCTTTGGCGGCACTGTGGGCTAAAATTGAATACACGTATGTAGTGGAACGAGGTAGAGAAATGAGCTCGTAATTCTGCCACTAAATTGAACACATCACACACTAGAGCCATAATTTGTTAAATGTGTTTTTCGCGCAATCATCGCAGCGTGTTGTCAATTTGCAATGTACTTCCCTAAATTCGTAAAAGAGAAATAACTTCCACCATTATCTGCTCTGCTTGATCAAATATATATATATATATATATATATATATATATATATATATATATATATATATATATATATATATATATATATATATATATATATACATATATATATATATATAGGAAACCAAGGCACGTATTTACCGTCTGCTCCAGAAAGGTGCAACGTACGCTGGCAGCTGCTGGAGTGGATATGAAGCCTTCTGATATCTTCCGGAGTTGAACTAATGAGAGCGCATACAACTGTCTATATTATCTGCAGTTCCTACGGTATCGAAGTCGACCAGTTTTGGCAACGGCTGCTCGGTAACAAGGGCAGCACACTCACTCTGTCTGAAGCTACGGTGAGCTTCATTTTTCTTTCGAACAGACAGTACATATAGATTTCCGTGGCGAAGAGAAAATGGAAAGAGAGATATGCTCAGTGAACAAAAACAAGCCGCAGAACGGCGTGCCCGTCCTTATTTACTTATTTTCCCCAAACCACATTCAAAGTGCACGGGTAAAAGCAGCTGCGCGCCTAACTTTGCAAAAATCAATTTTTTTATATTTCTTTCTTTTTTTTCGCGGTCGCTCAAGCACGCAGCTGCGTCGGAATCGGTCTAAGATCTTGAATACAGCTGCTCTTTTAACTTAAATGCACGCAGTCTGGGGATATAAAAATAGGTGGCAGTAAATATTTATGTTGTTATATCTATAGTTGGACCCATCAATATTTTGTGCCATGCAACTTCAGTAAAAATGCGGGACCAGTGCAGATTTATTGTCGCCAGAAAGTATTAAAAAAGGGCCCTCCTTCCCCAGCCATTTAAATGCTAGACGTAAATTCCTACGGGTATATTAAACAATGTAAGGATTTTATTCTTTCTTTTTCTCGCTTCGAGTGTTCTGATGTTCGCGTGGGACTTTGGAGACGCGTAAAAAAATTAACAGAAGATGTGACGGTCAAGGCCTCGCTCACTGCAACATTTCTCCTGAGGCCCCTTTTCTTTCAACAATGCATCAGGAGAGTGGCATCGCCTTGATTTGCGGACGCGAATACTGAGCGAATTATTTTTTTTATAGGTAACACAAAATTTACAGTTTGACTTAGGCAGCGCGAAATAACACAGACGGAAGAAACAAATACGCATACACAGCGCTTCGCCTTCGTCTACGTCATTTCGCGCTGTCTAAGTCAAGGATGCTTTACAAACAAGCCCAGCAAACCACCCTTCTCATCTACAGTTTGAGTAAAGACAACGTGCCAACCATTTACAAAAATGAGCAAACAGTCCATCTTTGCGCACCTTCCCGACAAAATCAGAGTCGCTGATGAAAGCAGGATCCGCATCCGTACGCACGTAGGCAGTAAGCAACCCGCTATTTCCCTTCCGCAGCTGATAAATGTCGGCAAACGAGGTCATTCGATCCCTACGCTATCAAGACCTGATACCGTCGTTATGCCGAGGTAAATGTAGTTCCCCACGCCGTTCTGTGCTGACTTGTGCCTCAAACTGTTTCTCCTTTTCCGAGGACATTCTCGTGTCCAGAAATGTTGCACATACCCCCCCTTCTGCTGTGCTTCACCGCTGTGCACCTGCGTGGCTCAATGAGCAGCATTTCTATTTAAAAAAAAAATATTTTAAAAGGCCACCCGAATTTCAGCAGATTTCGCTTAGCAACGTCCAGGAGGTACACCCTTTTATTACCATGGTTATTTACGCCACTTAGTCGTAACGTCGTTGCTGCGTTATAGCCGTGTTTTGGTCAGAATTAAAGCACTGCCATAACGTAGAAGGAAAGTTGCGAATTAGTACAGTAAATACGCATGTTATTAGACGAGCGTAAACTCTCGACGTTGCTAACTGAAAGTTGCTGAAATTCGGGCAGCCTTTTCAAATGCCATTCTAAAACTCCTGCTCATTCATTTACGACGGTGCATTGCAGTGCAGTTAGAGAAATAGCCGCAGGGGCAATGTCCAAAATTCGTGGGTACGATCGCGTCACCTGCCCGGGTCGCATCGCCTTGCTTCACAAACCACCGGCAACTGATCATGATAACGTTTGTCTCTCTCTCTCGCTCTCTCTCTCTCTCTCTAGCTCAACTACTCAACTAGGAGCTGTAATAACGATCTTGCAACCCATTTCTAGGGCATCGTTACGAGCTAGCTTTGATTGACTGAGCCGGTAGAAACAAATGTCAAGTTAAAAGAATATAGTACTTTCATATAGGCGTTATTTTCACGTTTTACAGTTACTTATTGAGCGCACGGAGAGTACATCCATCAGGCTCCTGAAAGCCATCGCGCTGAACGTGGCGTCATACAAATGTGAAAGCGTCCGCGAAACTTATCATACGATGATTAGTAGCTCAAGCTGTCGGCAAAGTAACGCTATAGAAATCAAAATAAACTACGGGAACGAAAGTGCGTAGCATACGACACTCAACTTAGTGACAATAACATCAAAAACTGTTATGCGTGGTTGTCAGAAAACACTGTTTCGGTTACATACATGTCCGATAACAACCTACGCGCATTTAAGTGCGTATGCAGTTACACCTCACATGTACACGCACAGAGACGTTCTTTTCCTGCACACACACGAAAAGGCGCCGGAGCTTGATGCTTCTTGTTTTTTTTCGCTCTCTCTTTCTCCGGTAAACCAATCAGAGGCAGGAGCAGTGTACTATACGCGAATAGAAATGAAGTCTGTATGAATACCACCGGCGCAGCCGTTGTGCTGTGTCGTTTCTGCCCTGACTGGAGAAGTAGTGCCTTAATTTTATCGCCACAGCGCGTAACCAATCATACGGAGCGTGGGTCTGCGCTGATATTTTTATTTCAAAGTTTCTTAACGTGAGCGTCATTGTAAACTGAAAAAAGAAAGAAAACATAAACAGAACTATGTGTAGCCTACAAACTCCTACTACTTGATGGCCCGACACTACCTGCGAAACAACCTACAGACTAATGCACACTAGCGCATAAATTCATATTGCGCATACATTAATAAATTCGAACATAAATGCGATGTACTTGACCAGTTGTCCTGTCTAATATCGAAGGAGTATTTTACGAGTCGTGGGACGAAAGAAAGAGCATTTTTTTTTTAAAGGAAAAGTTTGAAAAGACCTGAAAGATCAGCCTAAACTGCAATGTTCTAGCGGGCTACTGAGCGTTGGTGCAGAGGGAAGGACCACTACGGTAGAGGGAGAAGGAGAAAATGATAAGTAGATAAAAACAGGTGCGCACGAAAAAAAAAAAAAAACAAGGAAGCATTTATTGCAGTCGCATATGGTCGCATGTCCGGTTCACCTTATCTCAGAAAAGCCGCAATGGCCTTCGTGGCACAGGGTATTTTGGCCATGAACCTACACGAAGACTTCCCGAAAGTGGTCACTTGTCGAGTTGCAGAGTGCTGACAAAACCGTACGATGATGCGCAGACAAAGGTGAACCCGCCTTCGAATCCGGCGAACTAGAGAATCCCGTCAGAAAGTTGATGTGGTTTCTTTCATTTATTGAAAAGTAACTAGTGTTGCACTGGTTTCTGTATAAATGAAATGGATCAAAATAGCAAGGTAGGCCAGGCATCCGAAAATCTAGAATATGCCAGAAAGCAAAATGAAAATAGCGACCCGACACTGGCGCAAGTATCGTGAACGCGGGCAACATCACAAAAAAAAAAAAAAAAAATACGCCCTAGTTGGGAAGCGACGCACCCGCAATCGAAAGACACAATCAAGACACTAAGATTACCCTCCCCCCCCTCATCTTCTTTCCATTCGCCATAAGCTCGTAACACGAGCACACGTATCAGCGTAGGCACAAATATACTAAGCTTAAAGAGAAAGTTGCATTCTATACCGACACACTAAGTGCTGTCGTAACGGTAATGAGGCACCCAGATATCAATTTCTTTCCGTAGAAAACGCGCGCAGATTGCTCAACGTCTTCATTCATTTCGTAACCGGATTCAATTATCGTCCCAATGCTAGCGTAACGCCTTTTTCCTGAATGTCGCCGAGTGCCGTTCAAAAGACACAGAAACCCCAGACAAAACGATTCCGGTATAATTCGCCCAGCGGCAGCGTACATTTCGTGCCTAGACGACATCCCCCTCCTAGTTGCCGAACAAAATCGTTCGCGTCGACCAACAAAACTCGGGCTGGTATCGCGCAGCCTCATACACCCCAAATGCACCGCCCACCGCGGAAGTTTCAAGCGACCCTATAGCGTTATACAACGGCAAGCGACACGGCTCCCTGATGTACGCCGAGACGTGGAAAAGGGGGGAGGGTCTGCTCTTTAATGCTTTACAAGAGGCGCTCGCGACAGACAAACAGACGGGCGCCGTTCCCGGCAGCCTTTCTACTTGTGACGCGAACTACACAGAGCGATGGCGCCGCCAGAGAAATGGTCAAACAGCGGCCTTTCGCGATCCGGCACCGCGGCGCGCCAGCGCTGAAAACATACTAGTGGCTGCAGTGTGCGAGACACAAAGGCGAAGCTAGAGAGGAAAGAAGGCAAGGGTGTCGGTGGGGAGCAAAAAAGTGGGGAGAAGAGGAAGGGGGTGGAGGGGAGGTGAAGCGAGCCAGCGAGCGAGCGAGGAACACAACCGAGCATCGGCGCGCCTCAGCGAAGCACTAGAGGCCCGCATTCCGAATCAATGAAGTCCATCCGCCGGCAGCAGTGCTACTCTTCCACCTTGGCCACGTCGACGTCCTCGCCCACCGCACCGCTGACGTCAATGGTGGCGTAGAGCGTGACGTCAATCGCGTCACGCTATGGCACGAACTCGCGCGCGCAGCGCGCATGAATCCCCCCCAACGCCCCTTTGCGCCCGGTCGCAGCACTCTTCTCACACACACACTTTCCTTTCTTTTTGGGGCAAAATACTCGCGCGCGCGCGCGCGCGTTTGTGGCGCGTCTCATCTCCAAACGAGCCGGAGAGGGGTGTGTGGTGTGCGCGTTACCGAACGAAATTCTCACGCGCGAGCCGTCAGCCATTATCTCCCTCCGTGTTCTGCTCCTACACTCCCGCACGTCCTTCGGCTGTTCCAGAAACGTGGTGTTCCGTTTTCGCCCTTTGCCACTTGACCGTCCGTTTAACCAACGTTCCGAATGCTCCTGCCTACTGCCCAAATCTCCCCCGGCGCCCATGCCTTTTGATGACGCTATACTTTCCTTTCCCTTCAACTCCTCTCTCTCACTCTGCCTGTCGCTCTCTCTATTTCTCTCTGTGCTCTCTAACGTCTCGTTGTCTCTCTTGCCTTCTCGTATTCAGGAAATGGCGTCATTCGCCATCTATGACGTCCACACCACGCGCACGTCGACGATGGGCCCTCGAAGAAGGAACGAAAAAAGAAAGAGAGAAAGAAACATCAAAACTTATGCGCGATAAATAAGACACCGATAGAGTGAACCGAGATAGGCCACACCCCCAGTCGCGCGTACGCACTCCGATTTTAGCCGCAACAGCTGTGCACGGGCATCTCCACACGCGGACGTAAGCAGCTTTTAACGGCGTCTCCCGCTCACCCTTCCTACCCATCCACGCCCTCACCTCCCGGTCCCCCAGAATGAAAGACACGCAATATCCGCTTCGTGGTTTTATCGGATAACCGCTGCCTCATTGCTGAAGCAAACAGGCACTAAACCAGCGGCCGCTGCCGTAAAGATAAGCGGCGGTGGCCGGACGCACTATTCCCGTGGCAGCATCTCGTTTCAGTTCGCAGCTACTCTCTTTCAGCTCGATGGACTAATTTTAGGATCGGGCTACCGAGCAGGAAACCTCGTCGTTGGTTTTATAGGAGCCGCCATTACTGGCTGCCTACGCTCACTTTGGCTTACCGATGACCTCATCGGCTAAGCGCTGCGGTGACGCCGCCGCGTTTTCAACCCCTGCATGCGACTAGCTCTGGAAAACGTGATATTCTCGGTGTCGTACTTATGAATGAATGAATGAATGAATGAATGAATGAATGAATGAATGAATGAATGAATGAATGAATGAATGAATGAATGAACTAATTAATGCAGTTATTTACAAATGCTCTCGGTCGGAAACAAGAACAACTAGGAAACGGGAGAGCAATGATCATTCAACATGTAATACACAGTTACCAGAATAAGAGAAAAAAAAGTGTCCGACTATTACGATACCCCCTAATGCAAAGTTCGAGCGCAGCTCGATACGTGTTTTAATTTCGCGATATATCCAGGCAAAGAAGTTGCGACCCAAATCACCGCACCGACTGGCAGTAGCATAGAGAAAGAAATTCAACAAGACGGGACACTCGGCAAAGAGTGGCAACAAGAAACACGTCACGCCCAGCGTTAATCCCATCCGTTAGGCCACGCGAGCATCGTGAAAAAAAAAAGTGGGATGAATTTAGACAGCGTTCTGTCTCTTTTTTTATTCTTTCCCGCAAAACTAAACAGTTTTGCCTAGAAATGAACTTACACTTTGCGACTTATTTTCTTTGCGTTACCTAGCAACGAGCTAGTGGCACGCCAAACACGTCATGTGCATACATCATGCGCCAGACACGCCACCGAAGCGAGCGAGGCCGGATGCGCATGTGAAGTTCGCCTGTTTGGCGACCCGTCTCTTTTGTATGTAGCCTGTTTGTTGGGCTCCCGGCATTCCTTGTGCACTTCGACACGTCGCCAATGCACTATTGAACTGCGGCGAGGTGAGAAATTTTGTTTGACAGCCTGCAACGCATTTCAACCAATCTAGGCTTTTACGGCACGGAACCGAGACTTGTGACGCAGTCAGCGCTAAACAGCGCTAAACGCTCGGCTGTCCTGGCGTAGTTAATTTGAGTTAACGACTCGTACTGGGACACCTCTGCGACGCTTTCTATGAGCCTCCACATTATTTTAACTTTTTGCGGTAGTTTTTCGGCATGCTCACCACATCCGGCTTTGTGACGCAGTTAGTTTCGCGTGTACTGAATCTTACTGGGACAAGTTTTAGCACTTTCTCTGACCCCGAACATCATTGTAATTAATTTCGTTACTCTTTGGGATACTTTTGAGGCACGCTCACCGTGCCTGGCGTTGTGACGCAGTTCGCGAAAAGCAGCTTGGTCGCGGTGAGAAAGTAAGTTTGGCGTGTGCTGAATCTCAGTGGAACAAGTTTGTGACGCTTTTTGTGGCCCCGCAGCAAAATATACCTTCTTTCGGTACTCACGCTTGTCAAAAACGCGACGAGCGATTGCCACGAGTGATAACACTTGAGTGTGCTGCTCGCGCCGGCAGAACGCGCAAGAGATAATGCCGAGTAGCTCGAAAACCAAGAATTTGAAAATTGAGCCTTTTGAACGACTGAAAACAGGCTTGGCGCCCACGCATTTGTCTTGAGAACGAGTAGAAGGAATTCCGCCAGCGTCCAGCATGGTCTGTCTGAGAGCCTGTGGTGTGGCCACTTCTATGTACGTGGCATAGCATCGCGTCGGCTACGGCTAAGTTGTTTTGTAAAGGTGCAGTCACCCGTGTATTTGTGCTCTTAAAGTGCAGGAAATAATGACCGGGAATGGGACATGTTTGGGGAAATCAGATGTTTTCATGTTTTATGGTATTGTTTGGGATGAGTCAGGCATTTTCTACGCCACGCGTACGTAGAAGCGAATTGCTTTGGTTTGTAATGCCACCCATTCACGACTTTCGCACGCTTCGCCTCTACACGCAGTATACCTATAAGGTCTAAACGCCAAAATGACACATGCTTTTGATTTTTTTCAGCTGATGCCGGTCCGGTGGAGCTTCGTACGAGAACTACTGCTGCTTACACGGTGCCACAACGTTGGATGAACGCACAGAAAGCCCGGAACGAGCATTTATATAGGGTACAATAAACAGTTCCTCATTTACGATGCGTCTTGCGTCTGCTTCATGAAATTGCACGTCGCACAGATTCGATGGAGGCTTGTAGTGATCGTTCGCAATCATTTGGACTAAATAACATGATTCCGTACTATGAACGCGCGCGGTTAAACCACTAGAAGCAAAAAAAATAATAATAATGCCGCGCCGATTAGCGCAGTCGGCGCAACGCGTACTAGGCTAGCGTTCAAAATGCGCGCGCCCAAAACCGACACCAGCACATGTTAATCCCGTCCGCTCGGTGTGTGTGTGAAAACTTTTATTGTAATGAGGTCCGGAGGCTCGACTTCTCAAGCCAAGGCGGGCCGCTCCCACGTTGGCACTGTCAGGCCAAGCCTTTCAGCGACATCATGGGCCCTCTGGACTGCCCTTAGTTGGTCCTGAAACAATGGGCTTTGAATCCTTTTCTCCCACGGTGCGCTACATTTAATTCGGCCACTGGGCTCTATGGTAGTGTCCGTTCTTGTTGAATGTCTTTCGCTATGGCATTGGGCCAGTGCCGTCAGCGCTTTCGTAGAGGGAGGGGAAGTATGCTAGTGATCTAAAGAAGCAAATGACGCCTGATTCTGCCAGTCATGAGGGAGCACGGCGAAGCGTCGTGAGGGGCAGTATGGGAACGCTGGCACGATGAGCGGCGTCGGAGCCAGTTGTGGAAGACGACGACGAACGCGCGAGCAGCGGCACGAGCGCGTTGACGCGGTTACGCCGAGGGACGCCGATGCTCAACCAACACCACCTAGATAGCACAAGGCCTGCTTACTCCGATCCATGATGTCACGCTACCTGGCCGCAAATTTCCATTGAGAAGGCTAGCGTGATGAAAGCGCTGACGTCAAAATCACTGTTGCCTAGTCGGGAGCGTCCCCATTAGATTATATGGCAGTCGGGCCAGGTATATAGCATGGCGTCATGGATCGGAGTGAAAAGACCTTGTGCTATCTAGGTGGTGTTGGCTCAACCCACTTAATAGAGCAATCTCATCAAACACTCAACTGTGGCCAGAAAGAACAGCAGGAAGCCGTTGGCGAGTGCTTGCGCTTACAGTGAGGGCTGGAAGTGAACGAATGAGCGAACACACACTCATTCAAGCAAGCGAGCGAACAAACAGATAAGTAAATTTCCGAGAACAAACTTCCCTTTCTCTTTTTTTTCCCTTTCTTTTAGGAAAGAGAGGGCAGGGCTTGAAGATGTAGAGAGATAAACTGGTGCGTGGCTGCGAATGTTAGATGTAGGAGGCGGTGTTCACCGCACAAAGCCAGGTACTGTGGTGAAGCACGCTTCTAGAAGAATTGTGCGTCGTTGCGCACATAACTTCGGCGCTGCTACACGCGGAAATTTACATGTTGACCCATAAGCACGCTCCGAGAAACCGACGCCCGCATATTAAGCGGTAAACGGTAACAGCAATGGTAAGCAACAGCAAGTAGTAGAGGTTAACCGACTAGTAAAAGTGAGAACCTTGATATCAATTAACGTATGCATGTAAATATCTACCCCTAAGGCTTTCAGAAATAACGGCGTGGCGTTAGACTAGCCAGTGATCACAGAAATTTCCATGTTGGACACGGAAAAGATGTTTATTTATTTATTTATTTATTTATTTATTTATTTATTTATTTATTTATTTATTTATTTATTTATTCACTTTGAAAATTCTACAGGCCATTATGGGTGGCCCAAGCAGGAGTACAATTTAAAAAAAAATGCGCAGAAGATTATGTACGGGGAGTATTCAATACATAACGCCAAAATAATACTACAAAATTACACTCAAAGAAAAATTTAGGGGACACCACAAAGAAGAAGGCACTCCGTTATCGTCCGTCTTCTTCGTGTGGTGTCTCTTTCACACCTAAACTGTTCAACTGCGAAGGCTTTCAGACAGTTTAACA
Organism: Dermacentor andersoni; assembly: GCF_023375885.2. Taxonomy (NCBI): domain Eukaryota; kingdom Metazoa; phylum Arthropoda; class Arachnida; order Ixodida; family Ixodidae; genus Dermacentor; species Dermacentor andersoni. The sequence continues at coordinate 122,281,093 of NC_092817.1, read as the reverse complement.
TATTCTAGAGTACTCGATAGGACGCAGGACGGAACTGTTTGCTTCTCCCTGTCTATTTGCTTTAGACGGTTCTGAACAAAACCGGAATAACGATTTTAGTTTTTTTCTCGTTTCCGTACTTTCAGTTCCGATGTTGATGCCGTATTTTGAAGAGGGTGAAATGCGAGAACGCTCATGCCCTTAGGCTTAGGTGCACGTGGAAGAACCCGGGTGATCTAAATTAATCCGGAGTATCCCACTACGGGAACGCCGCATAACCCACTGCGCCGTGTAGGAACGTTAAAACTCACAACTTTATTTAGTATCGTTGCTATCATCAATGTCGATGACGATGCTTTTGGGTCCCTTCGGCGTAAATCGGCGGTGCGTTTCCTGCATTTCTTTGAAGCAAAAAAGGCATATGCGCTGACTCAACATTAATGTTTCTTACAGGCCATTGCTCAATTTTAGGCACTGGCGCGGTTGGGGAATTCAAGTCGTTAATCACATTATGAAATATCCAATTAATATTTCGGTCATAAAGCAACACTTCGGCTATATGAATGACGCCGTACTGGCTACTTTAACTATACATGTAGTTATTTAATACGCACGTGAATCTGAGTTCAAGTATTTTTTTCTTTTTTTTCCCCGGCTTAATAAAAATGCGAGCACTACGACTTGTAATCCAGCGTCTGTTGTTAGCCACGCAAACTTAATCTCGGCGAACATGCTAGCTTCTGCCGACGGGTCACGTTCAGCGTAGTGAAATCTCATGCGCGGCTATTTCTCGGCACAGAGACGAAGCTGATCATGAAACGCCGCGGTAAACACACCCAGAAGACGGGCTCCGACTTTTTCCTTCGAACTTGCGCGTGGACAGAGATAGAGAGGGCAATAAAAAAAGATGACAGAGCTAGAGAGAGAGAGAGATTGAAAATACCGCTTAATTAGCGCCGTTCGCAAGGCCGCTTTTCGCTGCCAGAGACAGGTCCTGATCTTCAAACAAAGACGGAGCAGACTAAAGCGGTCCCCCTCCCCCCTTCCCCTCTCCCCCCCCCAAAAAAGAAAGACTGGTATAGCCTAGCAGAATTCTGTTGAACCGGAGAGAGATGGCGAACAAAGGAAAAATGAGATAAACAGAAGATCAAAGGCTAGTCACGGTAAGGGTGAACAACGCTGCTGTCCGGGTCATGCCTCGCTTTTTCCAGGAAAGTGCGCGGAGATTGACCTTTTTTCGACCAGCCCTCCTTCAGCGCCCCAGCATTCTCTATCGCTTAATTACAAAAAACCTGACTGCCCTTTCGGCTCGCTTCTCTTCTCCCGTACGCCAACAAACCGAGCCGTAGGCATCTCGCGGCCGGTGTCCTTGTTCGTTTATTTTGCGATTGCGCTTTCTTTCCGAACATCAAACAGAACTGCTGACACGTCCCCCTCTGCCCCTCCCGAACTACTACTACCAGCGCACAATGACTCGATTCCGAGTCAATGCCAGTTTCGGCTGCTGCCGCTGCTCCTAGCGCTTCTGCTGCTGTTGAAGCCACAATCGAGGCAGCCAAGATGGTTGACGAGAAAGTCGTCCATCCGTTCTATTTACCCACAAAGAGAGGGAAGAAAAACTACCTCGGTGTTTTTATCCCCCATCTCCCCTTCTCGCTTACGTGAAAGCCAGCGCTTGTAAACGCAGATATTCTGCCCGCGTCTGGCACCGTCTTCTTCTTTTTTTTTTTGGCACCTTTTTCGGGGGCAAATTCTTCGTTGTTTTACGCTCGAAAAGCAAGACGCCAGCGAACTCTAGCCATAGTTGGTGTAGTGCACCGTCTGTTCCGACGTCGCTAATGATTTTGGGGCAAACGCTGCGGTTGTCGTCGTCTCGCTGCACCACAATGCCAACTCTGGAAGCCGGAAGGTCGGCTGCTTTGCCTCACGTGGACGCACTGGGGAGAAAACCAAAATGTTTCAACCGAGTATACCTGAAAGAACGGGCATGTTTACGTGCGTGCTTGCTTCAGGGCGTTTAAAATGTGTGAATCCTGCGTGCGCGCGGAAAAGAAGAAAACATCTCAGTGGACATTTCGCAATCAGGAATGCGTGTTTACACCTTCTCTATTACGTGAAGTGCGGTCATGCTGTAAGACTGCAGGCAGACGGCTCAGAAAACAAAGAAACAGAAAGAAAAATGGAAAAGATACCGCGAACGGCAGGTTACATGGAAGCTATCCCTAAAGACAAATACATATGTCTAACCCCGGGCGCACGCGGGCTCATTATCAAACATCCCGCCGTAGGCTGCTGCAATTTACAATTAGAACCGATGCGCAGTCTCTGCTAATCTCATCGTGATGCCACCGTTGTGCCGCACTGCATAGAGCTACACCGCGTTAGCAGCGCCGTTCTTGAGGTGTGAGAAGAAGCGAATTGTGGCCACAGGGTTTGGACATCTCCTCCTACAGCTGAAGCAACTGGGGGAGGAGCACACTGCGTCAAAATCACATGTATGCAAAAAAAAAGAAAGCTATATATGTAAATTGTTGTCATTGTTGTTGTTGTTGTTGTTGTTGTTGTTGTCGCTGTGATTGTTGTTGCTGCTGCTGTCTCAAAACATCTGTTCAGCGGGAGATGCGCGTCCTTTTATAATTTTTTTTAACCTTTCGACATTCATGACGTATAGTGTTTGCCTGCTCCTTGTGGCTTTTATTTTGTTTGCGTAATTAGTGTCGGGTATATTCATCGCGCATTCGCGCAATAAACTTCCATTGCGAGTCATCCCTTGTGGTGTCCCCGCGCTTCTGTCGCGCCCGCATTTTTCGCGCTTTACCACGAATGCATAGATGTACAGTCGGGTGTGCTTTACCACCAGCCCACCCGACTACACATCTTGGTTTCAAGTATAACGCCACGTCGTCTTCGTCCGCCACAACCTCGTGCGCAGGCCGTCGCCCCTCACAACCTCCGCGCGCGACCGAATACCCCCCCCCCCCCTCCTCCCCCCCCCCACACACACATACAACCATTCTTGAATGATGCGTGATGGCTCTGTGGCCAGCTGACATCTGCGGCACCCAACTTCATAGTGGCACCAGCACGGTAGGAGCTCAAACCCTTGTGTTGGGTAAGGTTTGATTTCGCTGAGCAATAGGCGACGGTAAAGCTGATGGTGAGGAGGTGACCTGAAGGGGACGACGACCTAAACGAAATGTGGACGCAGCAAACGCTATTTGCTGGATTTCCGCTGCCGTAACACTAAAGGGAAAAAAAAAGTAATATTATGGTCTTTGCCTTAACCGGAATCACCGTGGAACGCTGTTGATTACGTTACCAGACGTGCGCGTTTTGCTTTGCCGCCTTCTAAACGATGCACGCCGGTGTGCAGCGGCAAATTCCCGCAGTATGGCGGCTTTAGAAAAATTCGTCAATGCGCACGCCTTCCGTGGGTTTTCGCCCATTTGCGAATGTACGTCAAGGGAGGTGCGATCGCCTTGGACGGTTGAGATAGCGGTGGCTGAGATTAGCGCCATAAATGAGGTCACAAAGTACCAGCTGGGGGCCGAATTTACAAAGCTTTTTCTTCGTAAGTGCTCTTTGCCATTTGTCGGCAGCTTCCGTTAATAATATGTTCAGCATCAGGATTGGCTGCACGTAGCCCCTGCGAACAATGCTATCGTAAGAATATTTTTGTGTTTCTGTGAATACGGGCCCAGATCTAATTGAACCTATAGTGTGTTTGATGTTCACAAGTTGGAGCAGGTGTGCATAACATTTCGCAGGGTTTCCTCTCCAACTGAGAGTGTCAATGTGCGCCTCGCGCAAACTAGATTCGGGCTGACATACTTTGAACAAAAAAAAAAAAGAGAGAAAAAGGAGAGAAAGCTAGTAGCATAGTCAGTGAAGGCGCAAGCAACACCAATTTCGTAAGAAAGACAACCTTCGTTTTTTTTTTAACTTTCTTGCTCTTTGTAAAACTGTTCCATGGGTCATGAAAGAACTTCTAGTTTTATCTTGCACAGTGAAATGAGCAAGAACTTCCTTTTTCCTTCCCCGTATTCGCAGAAATGTTTATTACGTCACAAGTGTTCGTAAGAACAAAACGCGAACCAATCATGACGCTGTGCATATTATTAGCGAAGGCGGCAGGTCACCAGAAAAGAGTTTTGCGAACACAGGCAAGGTGCCACGATATTCGTGAATCCAGCCCCTGTTCCCTCGCAGTCAGTTGAAAAGGGGCGCTATAACGTAAATCTATTCCAAACTTTTCTATTCCAATTCTACAATCAGCCCTCTACGACTGGGCAAAAAAATCATGGAGCCACCACCTATGCGCCTGTCTGTCACGGGACGTCCCGAAACCCGCGAAAACCCCATCTGATATAATATGTGCACGCTGATTATGCATGATTAGGCCGAACGACAGAAAAATTATAATTTTGATTCGACGCCTTTCTCGCCATCAGCGAAAAAGGCGTTGTTTGACCAATTGCTTTGGTCAAACTTTTTTTAGCCTGCACCCACTTTGCCTGTCTGTCACGCGAAGTCACAAAACCGCAATAAGTCACCTCGTCAAAGTGAGGTGTACGCGTTAAAGGCACATTAATAATCCGAACAAAATTGAAAGTTTTTCTGAATAGGTGGGCACTGCCCCGTTCCAAAAGGAATAGAAGATGGTTTCCCGTCGATCGCTGGGGCACTGGCTACTCGGAGCTGCCGGACAGTATGAATTTATTTGCGTATAAGAAAAGATTTTGCGTGGCCGTATAACGTTATCGAGACCTTTCAGCACGTATACAACATTGCCTTGCCAACTCTACTTTGCTGAGTACCCGTTTTAGGGGCATCCTTAACCTTCCGTTGCACGCCACCGCGATTTTCGACCAGCCACCGCCATCTATGTAAGAGGAAGCGGAGCAATCGCAGAGGCCGACACCACCCTCCTCATCTGGTTATCTACTTTCACTGTGCTGGCTCGGCCCCGTCGAAACTCTCTCCACTTGAGCGTGCTCCTCGCATCTTCTCAGCCAGTTAGATAAGAAAAACTACTCAATGTAGGCTATGCTGTTCGCTCTGAAAGCAAAAGAAAGTGACATTCTATAAGCGAGAAGGGCATTTGATTGGGCTTTTCAAACAACGCTGCTGGTTACCACCCGATGCTTGCGTCGGTGGTTACGTAAATTTGACGTCAGGAGATTAGAATAAAAACAGATTGGAATGGTTTTACATTATAGGGCCCAAGTTTAGCGTAACAGTGGATGTTTCAACGGGAAAACGGTACGTTGTGTGTCATAACTATATACATGGTCAAGCAAACAAACCACGATCACATTTAAGCTCTTCACTGCTTCAACGGGCGCGTTATAGTTATATACGAGAAGAATAAACTTCTTGCTGGTCGCGGCATTTGCGAGAGGTAGTGCTCCCCCTCTGTCGCCGAGGTCAACATCGTCTATAAGAAGCAATGTCATCACGGCTGTCAGTGTGCCGCGCTCTCTAGAGGCAAGCATCTAAGTGATAAAAGAAAAGAGCAGCTGCGATAGGCTTCACAAGTCTAGCTTATATAGGAAGCCCACAACTGGGCTCCTAAAAGCAGTTGGTGATCAAAGTGCCTGTCACAAAAGCGCCTGGCACGGCTTGTCCGCAGTGCAACTCCACGCTGAAACAAAAAAAGTGTTTTCTGTTAAAGAATCCGGTTCCGAGAAAGTGCTATTTATGGCAGAGCCACTATACGAGACAAAAAATATAATAAATAAGTATGGTGCGCACTTCTGTCTTCAAAGCGAAGCAGCTTTCAGACGCACTAGAGCCAGTCAGCGTCTCTCTCTCTCTCTCTCTCTCTCTCTCTCTGTTTCTTTTCTCACTTATTTATTGCTGAGGTCTGAGGCGCCTAATAAGATAATCTAGCTTAAATTGCAAGCTCAGCCGCGCGAGCGTGTGCTCAAAGCGTCGTTTAACGTCCTTATTGAATTACCGCTTCGAATACGCGCGTTAACATTATGCTCTAACAAAAGGAATTTATTTTTAGCAGACATTGAAAAAAACAACAGACATACAAGCGAAAGGACCCCCACTTTATGCATAGTAAGAGCTACAAATTGCATTATATGCCGAAAGACAGCAAGTAATACAATAAAATGCTCCTGGGAACAAAAGAAAAGTGGGTGGTTTGTGTATGGGTGTGCGGGGGGAGGGGGGGGGGGGGCGAGGGACTCTCGCCGTGCCAGTCAGCGGACAGAAAAAGAAAAAGAAAAGAAAATGAAAGAAGGAAGGAAGAAAACAAAATTGAACCACACCTGAGAAACAAAGGCTCCCGGAGCACACACGGGAAGCGGTCGAATGCTACAAACACGAAAACTGCATAACGAGGCTAATGAAAAAAATAATTAGATTGTCGCAATTATTGAAATTTCTTGCACCCATTAGCGGGTGGATGTTGCGACAGGCTTTTGGGCAACAGCGACTGTAATTCAGTTACGAGGTCTCGCAGCGGTCTTCGATCATCCACGATTGAGGTCACGTCTGCACAAAAAACTTCACGCGTTTGCGGTACGATTGCAGCTTGCGGCGTCTGCGTTCGTTGCTCTTATAAGTCTTAATTCAGCTTATAAGTCGTTTGGCTCGCTGTCAATCTTATCTGTAACGTAGAAGGGCGACGGATAAAATCAGGCTACCGTCACGCTTACCTCCTCCTGCGAGGTGAGGACACTTCGGCAGCTTGCAGGGGGCCAGATACACTCCTAACCTCGTTACGGACACGTTAGAGACATAGGAGGAAACCAATGCTGTTATTTGCCACTTGGTTAAATGAAGCGCCATTCCACATAACATCACAAACTATAAGGATCGTATGTATGCTCGGCACGTTACATTTTGTTTTTCCATTCGCATAACAGTAAACATGCGTAACTAAGCTTTAGTGAAATAGCCGCCGTTATCCGGAACGGTGTTTAACGTACCTGTACCTATTATCCGGAGCATTCTTCTAAGCACTTGTAACTGGAGCCACGCTTAGGTATGTGGGATACGGTTCCACATAAGCATCCATGGCAAGTTACGTTGATCGTTAGTTTTGCGAACTAAATAGTAAAAAGTTCAAATATATGGAACCCGTTCGTTAGATTTTGTTATTGTGTGTGGAACAAACTCGGGCTGACGTCGGCTAAGACAGTGTCCAAGAATTTTGTTTTTATTGCGAAGCATTCTTCTTCGTCGAGCCCAGCCACTTTTAATGCGTTAGCATTGGAGTGTCGAAGTGGAAAAAAGTGTACGTGCGCGAAGTGTGGGAAGTCGGTCACGTGGTAGAGGTACAGAGGAGTTTGGGAAAGCTTAGAAGGGGGCGCGCGTGTATGTGTGTGTGTGTGTGTATGTATGTATGTATGTATGTATGTATGTATGTATGTATGTATGTATGTATGTGTATGTATGTGTGTATGTATGTATGTATGTATGTATGTATGTATGTATGTATGTATGTATGTATGTATGTATGTATGTATGTATGTATGTATGTATGTATGTATGTATGTATGTATCATCATAATCATCTTCCTATTTATGTCTACTGCAGGACGAAGGCTTCTCCCTGCGATCTCCAATTACCCCTGTCCTGCGCCAACCTATTCCAATTAGCACCTGCAAATTTCCTAATTTCGTCGCACCACCTAGTCCTCTGCCGTCCTCTACTGTGCTTCCCTTCTCTTGGTACCCATGCTGTCACCCTAATGGTCCAACGGTTACCTAATCTGCGTATTACATGACTGCCCAGCGTATGTATGTATGTATGTATGTATGTATGTATGTATGTATGTATGTATGTATGTATGTATGTATGTATGTATGTATGTATGTATGCATGCATGTATGTATGCATGCATGTATGTATGTATGTATGTATGTATGCATGTATGTATGTATGTATGCATGTATGCATGCATGTATGTATGTATGTATGTATGCATGTATGTATGTATCTATGCATGCATGTATGTATGTATTTATGTATGTATGTATGTATGTATGTATGTATGTATGTATGTATGTATGTATGTATGTATGTATGTATGTATTACAGCTCACTGTGTTCTGCCACGGACCAATGTCAGTTGCACTTCGCTCTTCGAAGAGGCAGGACGTGTGCCGCGTGGGCTCGTGTACAACACTTTGCGATGTCCTCATTCCGGGACCTCAAAATCCGCGACCTCAAAAGGGTGCAACTTAATGCTGACGCATTTGTCTCGCATTTACCACTAAATCGCCGCTGACTTCTTTTGGTGGGGCCGTTTTCATGGGCCGATCCGGGTGACTGTGAACACTAAAATTATATGCCACAAGGTAACCTGGGTATGGTGCCCCTGGGGCCACAGGGCGTAGGCGACAGGGGCGATTTGGAATATGTGACTGGGTACGCGCACTAGGCATGTGCGCTAGGGCCACTGGGTATGTGGCATTGGGTTTTAGTTTGCTTTCAATCATGTATCGTGCCATTAGAAACATTCTGTCTTACTTATTATAAATACAACCTCTACAGCTTATAATGTATGCATAACTCTTCCCTACACACCGTTCACTGCACAGCAGTTCATTATTCGTAGAACCGTTCACTACAAATCTGAACGTTTCGGATTACGTAAACGTCCACTACGATTGGATTGGCCACGTTCCTTACCACCATTTTTGGTTTACTTTTTTGGGAAGTCGAACTAATAAGTATTGATCGGTTAATCGCTGCTAGTTTTCAAAGATATCATTTCGAACAACCACGGTAGTCGCCCACATCTGACTACACAGTTATGCATGTTTAGTTACCTGAAATTTGAAGCGAACGAATAGCACTATGCATGCGCACGAACCATTTCATTCAGAGCATCTTTCTTTTAGCTAAATTGCACTAATTCAAGCAACAAACTAGACACATTACTTGATTTTCTACCGCGACTAACTTTCCAGCAATTGTATTATTGCTCGGCGTATGCTAAATCGCTAATATTCACCTGTTCGTAACATCATAGCAAACTTCATTGCGTTTCAGATCGACCAATCGCAGTGGTTTAGTGGCTGCGGCGTTTATTCTGCTAAACACGAGGTCTCGAGTTCGATTCCCGGACGCGGCAGCCTCATTTCAGTTGAGGCAGAATGAAAAAAAAAAAAAAGCAGCTGTGTAATCAGGCGCGCCTTCAGAATCAGTTTATTCATTACAAAAATGGAGATAATTACATAATAATTATACACAGAAGAAGGTCCCGTAGTTCGAAACTGAAATGGGACCTCCTGTGCATGATGACAAAAATTAATAATACAAAGAACAATGGCAACATGTAAAATTTACGATAATAATCTTTTTACGCGACAAGGCATAAATGAGCAGAAAAGCGGCAGTTTAATGCATTAAGCTATAATAAGGCTTGGGATTAGTCAATAATAGGGCAAATTATAAAGAGAGCTTTTTTTTTTTGAAGTACAAAGTACAAGAAACAAAGTTAAAGTTAAAGATACAACACATACTGCACTCAAAAAGGAAAGTCGGAGGAAGCTAAAAGAAAGTGCTTAAGTTCTCCATGAAATCTGTGAGCTCTCAGGAATTTTAAATTAAATGGTAATGTGATCGAGAGATATAAAGCTGAAAAGTGCAATGACTGCTTGCCGTAGTTAGTGCGAACCCAGGGCAAAATGAAGTTAATATTGTCCGCAAATCTAGTATTGTTTATACTAATAAGGGATGTCTTCGGGATGATGGCTACTGGAATATTATCGTTTAATGTCCTAAAACAAAAATAGCCAGGTTATATTTAACAAGATCAGTCGCACTAAAAATATTATGTGCATGTAATAACTGATATGGACTAATGCTACGAGGTGAAAATTTTATTAGGCGAACAGCTCGATTTAAATGACGCGCAACGAAGTTAGTTGACTGTTATAAGTGTTTCCCCATGATTCAATGTTATAGTTAGTACGAGAATGAACAAGCGTATAATAAAGCGATATGAGAGTAGAAAATGACAAATATGGTCGTGCTTTTATTAGAACGCGCATTCAATGTGTTAGCAATGTGAAGGTGAGATTTAAAGTGACGATCAACTTCCACACCTAAATAGGTGCAATGATCAACATGCAGTAATTAGGTGATTGTTGATGAAAATGGATTGAAGGACCTCACGCGATCGCTGATGCGAGGCAAATACGACAAAAATGGGTCTTATTATGGTTTATATGCAGCTTATTAAGTTCACGCCATGCGGAAATTTTCAGGAGATCTTCGTTTAGCTTACTTGTTAGCATTGTTAGGCAATTGTTAGAATTAAATATAGTAGTGTCGTCAGCGTACAGAACGCACTTCGATAAGGAGAGGCAACTAGGCAGATAATTAATATAGATTAGGAAAAGAAGGGGACCTAATATGTACCCCTGTAGTAGACCTATGCAAGTAGTAGCTTTTTCAGAGTAGTACCCAGAAATGTTAACGATTTGTTTTCTATCTTGTAAGTAACTGAGGATTAGAAGTAGTGGCGGATCAGTTATTCCAAAGGCTTCTAGTTTAGCGCAAAGAACTGTGTGATTAATTGCGTCGAAGGGCCTTGGATAGGTCAACTAATACGGAGGCTGCAAATTTACCTTCATCAATCGCATTCTTAAGATAATCAGTAAGATATATAAGTGCTAGATTAGTTGAAACGCCAGAACGAAAGCCAAACTGATAGGGGGAAAGAATACTAAATTCAGCTAAATATTTTGTTAGACGCTTTTCGATAAGTTTTTCAATAACTTTCTTAAAGAATAGAAGAACGCAAATGGGTATACAGTACTGCGTAGGCGTGCCATCACCTTTTTTTGATAACAGGAATGACTCGACTGCGTTTGACTTTACGTGGGAAACACCGGTTTCAAAATTTAAATAAGGTTAATGATAGGTGAGAGAACGTTAGCAATATGTTGTGCGATCATTTTAATATCATAGGCGATAATATTATCCAGGCCAGCGCTAGTGGCCTTAAGGATCCTAATTATTGAAGGACATATTAAAGCACGGAGCGGAATCAGAAGTGCTATTGAATATAGCATCATCACTCAGTCCGCTTGGATCCAAAAGCGACGAAGCCAAACGGATGTACGCCGTCGCGTTAGTCGGCTCTGCAGGAGCTACGGCAGCGTTCCGGCTTCCACTGCCGGCGCAAGCCATGGAGAAAGGAAAAAGATAGGAGGGTGCATACCGCAACGCGATTGAAGCCAAACCTGGTGGCCCAACACGTGATCACACGTCAGAGTGCGCGGTTTGTTTTAGTGTTCTCGCTCTGCAGGCAGAGCCACGGCAGGGCAGCTGAACAAGCGCGCACCGAATGAAAACGATCGGCATAGCTACTGTGAACCAAATCTCTATTCTTGCTCCGTGATCTCGACGCAAGGGGTCACGTGCTAGGTCACCACTGTGGCTTCACGGATCGTTCGCTTGCCAAAGCTGGCTGCGTGACGTAATGATCCCGCCTATATTAACGCGAGAGCGTTAAGGAGCTCGTGTTGCAGAAAAACCGGTGTCGTCGACGGCGTTGGCCGTGAGCGAAAAATGCCGAAAGGCAATTCATAAATAAAAACAGCTTGCAAGATGAGCTGGGTGGGGATCGAACAAGGGTCACCGGAGTGTGAGACGGAGACGGTACCACTCATACTTCAAAGCGCGACAAAAGCGCCACTAGTTAATGCGGTGTTGCCTTAGAAACGTGCCGTAGAAAGTTATACTGCGGTGTATATCGGTAATTATGAGCATGTAAATTACAGAAGTCGCAGTTAAACACGTAGCGAAGTACACTTCCGCTACATTTCTTCTGCCCTTGGCGCACACTCAGAGCCATCTTGCGGCAAACACAGAAGACCCCCTTCTCGCAATGTACGGCGCTGCCCCGACAGGTGGCGCGCCACTCGCCCGCTTCTCCCCTTCGTCTCGTCAAGAGCATGCCGAGCGAATGAGTGCGCGGTGCGAACGGGGTGCGATAACGCTTTCGCGTTCCACTCTTGAAGTGTAGGCGTCCCACGTCAACCGTCTTGTGAGCGAATAATAATTCCGAACCACGCATGCCTAACCGCCCTGCAGGCCCTCCGTGTAGCATAAGGACGTTACTGGACTTATTGAATTCCTCAAAGCGAAGTGCGCCACAGAATTCGTAAAGTACGACCTACACACAGCCTACACAGACATGATAGCGTCGGATTGTAATTTGAATATACGAGAAAACATAATTCTGTGACGCGGAAACTCAAACAGAAACCCCTTTTCCAGCGTTTATACCATTCATAGAGCGGCGCGCCCGGTTCCTTGCGACAGCATCCAGATGGAGCTCGCCTGCGCGCATGCGCGACCCACGCAAGAGGCCGCGTTTCTGCCAGAAAGCTCGCCTTCGTGCATAGCGTTCGCCGCCAACGTTTTGCAGTAAACATTACGGCTGCATAAGCTGCAGTTGCCGGGAAGCGTGAGAAGCAGCCAGGGATCTTTGAATGCTATCGCCTTCCACTCTTAAAGGCAGAACTTAAGCGCCCTCCAAACGTTTTAACGCGATAGTGTTAAAGACCCTGTGTCGCAGAAAATCCAGTGTCGGCGTCGGCGCCGTACGTAGCCGGCATTACCGTCCCATGGGCGAAAATTGCCGCATATGGTATTCTATACGGCGCTAAAGTTCTTCTATCACCAAAGTTCCTCATTTACGTCGTCTTACATTCTTTACAAAGTTATTCCTCGAAATTTTGAAAATGACTGCCCGCAAACAAACGTCATAAAACAAAACACCGGTAGCGCATGCCTCTCACGTTAAGGCTTGTCAGACTGAAATAATAAAAGTGCGAAACAATAACAGAACATTGGCCCACGCAAGAGACCGTGTATATACCAGGAAGCTCGTCTTCGGTCATAGCGTTCGCCGCCGGCGTTTCTGGGTAAACGTTAATGCTACATAAGCTGCAGTTGCTGGGAAGCGTGCAAAGCAGTCAGGGATTTTTTAATGCTATCGCGTTCCACTCTTAAAGGCGAAGCTTAAGCGTCGTCCTTTTTTTTTCTCTCATTTGGGTACGACGCTTGCAACGGCGCTGATCAGCTCTTCATCAAGCCAGCGTTCTGAGACGCCTTCAGCGCAACCCTAAACCTATACTCTATTTCAGTAATTCCTTGCAGCACTGTGGAAGCTACACGAATTCTTAATCAATAGGAAGGCCGAATGCCCCTCGAGATGTGCTCATCCGCGCCGCATCGTCTGCTCAGCGTCTGCTTGCCATCCTGTCGGTACATGCTCCATGGTCGGTGGGTTCACGAAAAAAATGCTTTAACGCCACAACCATAAGTTTCGTTTACATGTAGGCGCCAGCGGGGCTACGCTTCAGCTGTACGCTTTCCCTGCAGTTACCTTAGCAAGTAGCGAAGGCCCTCATAAATGTTTTTTTTTTTTTTTTTTTTTTTTGATCTGCGGCACAGCGTCTGCTCGGCGACTACTTTCCGTTTACACGCAACCGTCATCACGTGCCATGCTGGAGCGGGGTAGTAGATAAATGATACAGTGAAAAATTGGGCCTTTAAAGTGTTCCGCATCGTCAACGAGTCACCAGTGCTAATGGTGTGGCGCCATCTGGTAACCAGACATAAAACCAGTTTTAGGGCTTGGCGCCGTGTTTGTAGTCCTAGCAGCGTGAAAACAAACAGCCGATCTTAATAATTACGACAAAACGTACGTAATACTTCAACCTCAGCTTGAGATGAGACTTAGCGATGACGGATTTTTCCACTTGTTTCTTGCTTACAGGGCGGAGAGCCAGTAACAAGCGCGAACCCAGATCGAAGTGAGTAGTCGATGCTGTAACGGTGCTGCCATGCAGCTATAGTTGATCACGGTTAGGGTGGCTATTACGGTTACCAGCGGTAACTGCTGCTACAGTAATTCTCACTATACGACAGGCACGCGGAAAGGTCATAACATGCCACGTATCGTTGCACCGTATCACGTAGCGAGGAAAAATAAAATTCTCTAGTGTAACTCGCGAATAATCAGCCAGTTACGCCCGGAACATGTATATACACCGCTGCGCAAGGATATTGCCTATGTAGGCCTCGTACCTTCGGCAGTACTGCAAGGTACTTGTGACATGGAGTATAGCTACCACTTTCCATGTTTTGCCATCGTGTGAAATTGACCATGTTTTCATTTCTACTGCTTGACACGACTGACAAAAATAATTAAGTCGCATAAACAACGTGTACACCTTGGCCCAAAGAGCTATGAGGCAACAAGAGGGCGGTATGAATTAGACAGCACGGGTAGGCAATAATTACATTTCATAATAGGACGAGAAAAGCAGGTCATGCGATGCGTAGAACAGGGGAGCACGTGATCTGATAGAGAAACGGAATGGCAGCTATGGGAGCGGAAATGCAGGCGAGGAAACCGAACTAAGGATATCTGCGGGCAGATGATTGGTTTGGCTGACGAAGGGTGCGGGTACCTTAAAAATCACCGGGAAAAGCCTCCGTAACGCAGTCTAGACCTAAACAGGATGTTGACGATACAGATAATTATTTTGATAACAACGACGGCGACGGCGATGATTATGACGATTAACGACGATTACGATTATTACTCTTATAGCTACTGGGAACAGTATTAAAACACAGCAGGTTTAACGCCTGTCCGAAAAAGGAGTACATGGACGTAGTAGCGAACAGACACAGCACGATAACCCCCTAAAAGGAATACGCAGCTGGTAATAAAGTAAATATAACTAAAATGCTTTTACTTTATTGAGAGAAAAAAAAAGATCACGGCATTATGCTGACATCTGCGCACTAAATAACAGTCTAAATATCTTAATTCCATAATTCAGACATAATTGGTAGTCACAAACTGGATGATTGTGTTCTCTTTATAGCCGCGGACCTTATACATACATACAGTGAGACGGCATTCACTGCAGCGTGTTCCAAAGGGCGTGCGGCCACGACGCGACGGTCGCACGTGGTTGCGTTGGTCGAAAGCCAACCAACTTCAGAGTCTACAGCGAACCGCGACTGGAGTAGCAAAGCTGCTGAACCAATCAGAGGCGCAGAAGCGGGACGTCGGCATACGCTGGCGGTTATTTTACGTGGTGATATGGCGGTGTTCACCGGGCGTGAACGGCGCCAATCGCGAGACATTTCCGTGCGGGTGACGAGAAGGTCTCGCTTGCCGGCGTGAGCATCGGTCGCCGTGAGTAGTGGTCGGTCGCGCGACCTCCACCGATCGCCGGTGTGAATGCAGCCCCGGACAAGCGCCAGGTTATACGTCAGCGGGCGCAGCAACAAACACGAGCAAGACGGCACCTTCTCAGTTGACCTTGCTGTACGCAATCACGTTAGCTATCATCTCGCATTTCAGGCAACACATAGATGTCTTTACGAGCGCGAATTATACGAATCATAATACAATACAGTGCCATATACTATCTAAACGCAAAACGATGTGCATGATAACCAGCTGTACGTGCTCATACGGTATAGCTATACAAACGAGAAAATAGTTTATTTTTGTGATGAACTCCGTTTTGTCCTGAGGGCGTATACTGCTGGTTCCCACGCACTTGGGTTAAACATTATAGAACAGAATACCTTATTTAGAAAAGCGTATTTTTAATTAAATTATACTATTCTATTTACATACAGACCGATAAGTATGCGAACGAGCAGTATACGTATTCAGGACAAAACGGCGTAGAAGCTCATAAAAATAAGCTCTTTGCTATTTTGTATAGAAATTCCGGGTGAGCAGCATGACATTTCTTTGTTAGTCATTCAGCAAGGACCTGTTTCAATTTAGTGCGACAACCTATCGAATGGTATTTGTCTACGGACACCGCAGAACGCCCCTTAATTTTCTATTTTCCTTTTGTAGAGTACCATCCGTTTCCGTGAACACTAATGTAGAACGCTTCAACATTTTGTTCAGTCTAATTACTTTATTTATTTCTGCTCTCTCTTTTTTTTTTCCTTACTCTGCGTTCCTGCCTGTGATGCGTTTATTATGAAATAAATAGCATATCCCCTCCTACTCTCTCACACACAGACACACACACACACACTTTTGTCTATATGTCGTGCGGTAATCTGACAGGTGTATTGTGATTGGAGATAGAAGAGAATCTCAAGACCATGCGACTATTGGCATACATGAGAGAGAGCACCACGGCTCTTCATGTCGTCTCATATATCGTACACGAGAGCAGTTTAGGATATAGAAGAAAAAAAAAGCATTCGAT
This sequence comes from Dermacentor andersoni, assembly GCF_023375885.2. Taxonomy (NCBI): domain Eukaryota; kingdom Metazoa; phylum Arthropoda; class Arachnida; order Ixodida; family Ixodidae; genus Dermacentor; species Dermacentor andersoni. The sequence goes on along the minus strand of NC_092817.1, from coordinate 122,264,869 downwards.
TTACTTCCGGCAGACATGATATACATCTACATTTAGACGCAACGAATCTGCGTCGAAGGCGCAGGAAACAGACATTGCTTAGTCGACGCCACACTTGTAATGGATAGACGCAGCCTGTGCGTGGACCGTGAAGTCGCGTGTTGTCATCCAAGTCCCGAGAACCACGAACGATTTCCTCTTTGAGGACACAAAACACATATACTTCCAGGACAGGCTCGCATGGGTACCTCAGTAAAAGAACGCCATACGAAATAATACATAAACAAGCGATAATACCTGCCACCAGAGCACATGTAAGGAGCGGTTTCTTTCTTTCTTTCTTTCTTTCTTTCTTTTTTTGCTTTGCTCAGTGCGTGGTTTATCGACCGTTTCTTTTTCGTTCTTTTTCATCCGCACGCCATACGAGATGTTTGTATGGGGCGACTGCGTTGAACACGTTGGCAGATGCGACATGTGCTACTTGACGACGATCACGACGTAGACGATGATCGTCAAGATCCTTAAATATGGCGCGTGTCTACAGTGGTGTATGGACCAATGGTCGAGTGGTTCTAGGAAACGAACGGATACTAATAACTACAGCGATGGCACGAAGAGATAGAAAAAGGCAAAACTTGGAACAAAAGAACAGCGTGTTATCGAGTAACTCGACCAGATGGACGGGTAATTGTAAAAAAGAAGCAGAAAGAACATTTCCTGCACGACTCAGACCAAAAAGAATAATAATGAAACATCATAGGTAAAGAAACTGCACATTCTCTTAGCTTCCTTTCTGTTTTCTTTTTCTTCGACATCCTATTTTACGAAATCGAGTTCCAAGGAAACATTGATTCATATGTACGTTTATTATTGCGCTATGTCGCAACTACCCGGGTTTATGATATTGACAATCCTTCGAGAAAAAAAAACAAGCCTTCTCAGATGCGTGCTAATCCGAGTAATTCGTACATCAAAGACACCGAAGCTGTATAAAAAAGTTCTCACGCCCTTCGGAAGTCCAAGAAGTCTGATCTGCCCCTGCCCGAAATTTACGCAATACTTTGCGAAGGCTTCACTATGAGCGGTGCACTTCATTCGCTATAACCGAGCCCTTCAAAATGATTCGCTACACCCGAACCTAGTGCGTCTACTTTATGCACTATATTCTACGCAACTTCCGTATGCTGAGGATGGCTCTAGCGCCAGCTTCCGGCGGCGCCTTCTCACAGGCAGCCTGGTATAATATGCAACAAGATGGCGAGTCGGGCTAGTTGGTTAAATCTTACATTGAACTGATCTTGAAGCGCCAGCGGCACACAGACAAAAAGACACAGTTTTGTACTGTCTGCTTTTGTGTAATCCTTTGTCAGTGTGCCGCTGCCTTTCGATATTTGTTCAACGGACGGTAATATGCGGCCGCTTCGTGGCTCCGATGCAGGCTGTGTTGCTTGGTCTTCTTCGATTGGCATTTGATTCTGACCATGTGGCCACAGGGAAACCGTTGTGGAGCTCTGCTTAACAGCCTTCGGTCTAAAAGGCCCGTGGGTGTTTTAAATAACCGCAGGAATAAGGTCTCCGCTTTGCGTACGCAACCGCGTACGAAACTCTAATTGCTTACTTCACTCAGTATTAAAAGGCGCGATATATACCAAAAGAAACAACGAGATACAGCAGGCACTTGTTCTATTTGCCTGTTGTATTAGGATCACACTGTGCGGTGGTGACGTAATATGCATTCGTGCCCTTACGTTCCTTACAAGTGCGACTTGCACTATGGCACCGTCATCATAAGAGTTAGACGCTATACCTCTTTCTCAGTTGCCGACAACTTGGACTTGAGCCGTCGAAATGAAGCCTTATTCTGAGTTGTGAGTCATATGACTTTTAATGAGGAACTGGAGACGTCCAACCTGCTAACGGCACAGCATTCTCAACAATCCAAGCGTTGATTTGATCCATCGGCAACAGCAACAAACGCAATATGACCGCTGTCTCAGCACCTCGACCATAAATCATACCTGATCGCTTACAGAGACTAAGATTTTCGGACCATGGCCCCACGCGTCGCAGGCTTACAAAGCGACGCGGGCACTGATACGTTTCACATGTATTCACTCTGATAGTGCCTTCTGCCCTCCCTCTCCTTTCTTTTCTTCCCTTAAGAGGAAGCTTTAGCTCGGGTGCTCCTGTCTAAATACATGTGAAAGGAGAATTCATTTTTCTCGGCAACCACTGCACAAAATTTGACGAGGTTTGATGCATTTAAAAGGAAAACTTAAAATATAGTGACTGTTGGTTTCGAATTTTTAAGTTGGGTCATTTTTAAATAGAAATTGGAAAAAATCGAAAATTTTCATGAAATGAAACTATCAAGTTTACAACTCTGTAACTCAACAACGAAAAATGATAATACGATTATGTGAATTGAAACTAATAGTACATCTAAAGCCTACAAAATCGATGCGTTACACATGAATATAAAAAAAAATTAGTAATATGAAAATACAGCTTTTGCAGAACCCTTGTAACCAACGTAACAAATTCACGTAATATGTAAAATGACATATCGAATTTGTCCGCTTTGAATGATCTAATGGATGCTGTTTACAGAACCGCGATATCTGTTCTTGATGCAGAGCTATGATTTTGTAAGCTTAGTGTTTCTATTTCTTTTTCAAACTGCCGGATGTTTGAAAATCGTTTTAACAAAATTCAGGCCTACAATCAAAATTCCACTTCCAAAAGCCACTAAAATTTAACTTTCTCTCTCAAATGCAACAATTTTCATTAAAATCGGTCCAGGAGTTATCTCAGAAAAACGTTTTTGCGTTTTACATGTATTTGAATAGGCTGCGTCAGAGTTGGCCCGAGCTAAAGCTTCCTCTTAAACCCCTTCCCCTGTGTAGGGTAGCAAACAGGACGTGCGCCTGGTTGACCTCCCTACCTTTCCTTCCTTCCTTTTCCTCCTCCTCCTGCTCCTTATCGCTTACAAGGATATCAGCCCAACGTTGCTCCTACCGGAACTTTCTTTTTTGTGTGTGAGTTAATGTGTTTTAAACTTATGTAATCTTTTTTTTTTTTGTCACTTCCGCACTACTTTCTGCAAAATGTTGCGGCAGCGACCTGCATTTACTGCACATGCTTCTCCCTTACGTAATGTACCCCGAAGAAGGGCATTTGAGGGTCCCATAAATGACGATGATGATCGCAGTGTAACCACCACGACACAGCACCGTCAATATTTACATTCAATGAAATTTCGTCGACAAGTCGTCCAGGTTGGTGACGCACGCGACATTTTTCTCTCTGGTTGCATTTATGTTATACACCCTGAAAACGAGTCTTTAAGAGTTCAGTAAGTGACGATGGTGATCACGGTGTACCCACCATGATACAGTGCCGTCCATCTTTACGTTCAGTGAAATTCCACCGACATTCTACAGTCCATGCTGGTGACGCGCGTGGCATTTCTTTCCTGGGCATGTCATAAGTACCCTAGCCTACTGAAGTAATTCCGCCTTTGAGCAAGAAAAAAAAGAAGAAAGAAAGAAAGAAAGAAAGAACGAAAGAAAGAAAGGAAGAAAGAGAGAAAGAATAAAAAAAAGCGAATTCGTCTTGGAGTGCGCCCCGAACTGCACATTGCAGGCTACCATTGCGACCAAAGAGTGTGTTATAGCCTATTGCCGATCTGAAGCAAGGACAGACCTGAAGCAAGGTTGCTGGGCTCGTAACGAAATTTCTGGAACAGTGAGGAGATCAAATAAACACAACAAAATGGCTGTGTAGCATCGACGTATCACAACATAAGCACACAGGCAGTACGAGAACAACGAGTTCCAGCACACCTTTTTTTTTTTTTTTTTTTGCCGCCGTGTTGCCCAGACCTGCTCCCTTTAAAGAGCGATTAAGCGACTGGCAAACGAAGGGGGAAGAAAGAAAGAGAAGAGTCGAGACGCGAGAAAAATTACTCGTACATTTAGGCGACGTTACCCATTAATACGTAAAGGCGATGGTGCCTTGCGAGGCACAACGAGGGATCTGCGAAAGCTCGTCTCCCGCGCAATGTGCTGTCAAGGAGGGAAGGGGGAGGCGAGGGGGGCGGCGCTGTTTGACAAAAAGCAGGTGAGAAGAAAGAAAGAGAGAGAGAGAGAGAGGTTGGAGGTGTGTGGAAGGAGGAGAAGCAAAAGTAAGACGACGTTGGGGACACGAGACAACGACGATGACGAGGAAGCGTTGTACACGCGTGCGGAGAGAGATGGCCTAGAAGAAACGGCGACACAAAATTGACACGACGACGACGAACGGTCCGCGGTTAAAATAACAGAAAAGAAGTAATGAAAGAAACGCGTATACACGACGGACAAATGCTACGGGCGAAGGGAGAAAAAAAAAGAAAGAGAAGAAGTGGTGTGCTGCGATAGGGGAGAACGGGACTAACGAGGGGAACAAGAAGGAGCATGCGGGGAAGAAGGGTAAACTACGAAGGGAGGGAAAGGGAATGAGGGCACGCTTGGGGTGCTATTATTGATCCAAAATGGCGGAATCCATTCGCCGCCGACGTCACTTCTCCGGCGGCCGGCCCGGCAGACTCGACGATTGTCGCTGTGAGCAGCCTTTCTTGCACCGCCGCACGGTGTATAGTATATCGCGAGCGCGACGCGACACGCGCACCAGTCGAATTGGGGAAGAAGAGGAGGACGGGACGGAACCGGGAAAGAAAGAAGATAATAAAGGAGATGTGTGGTGCGCGTGTGTGTATGGTGCTTAAGGGATTGCGGGCGTGTAAGCACTTTTTCTTGCTCAGCGACTATTTTCTTGCCGCCGTGGTAGCATGTGGCTATGCGAGCGTCAACGCAGTCGAATTAGGGATCAAGAGGGGAGTTGTATTAAGGGAAATTGGGAACGTCAAGCAGTGTGCGCTGAGTAGTGAGCGGGCACAGAAGAAGCGGCTTTCACGGTCAAGTGAGTTATACTGCGAGCGGCCAGCGCGCATCGAACTGGGGAATGTGTAAATGTGAAGGAGGATAAGAGGGCAAAAAGGGAAGGTGAGTGTGTGTAAGGAAGAAGTAGGCGCAAAAGGTGCAGCGACGGCGCTGACGGCACCTCACGCAGCCTCTATACACTTTGCATTTGAGGGAGGAGAGAGCTTGGCGAAGGGGAAGGGGACGATCGGCAACTGCTTCAGTCGAACTGCCACAGCGCCGTCGGAGAAGGGAATCGCAGGCGGGCATGGGCGACCTGTCTTGTGTACGGAGCACGTATACGGATGGATAGACCGAGTGTGGCGCTGGAAACGACCACGCCGCTTCTATATATAGCGGGGCGAAGCGCTGCCAGCCCTAAAGCCAGCACTTTTCTACAGTGCCGGCACTGCTGCTGCCGTCGCTTTGCGTTCTTTTTCTTCCTCTTCAAAGACCTTTCCCTCCTTTCTTCTTTCCCGGAAGCGTCTGTGTAGTTTACCCTCGCGCTCCAGAGAGTCTGATCGACCTCTCCTATGGGCTACATACACGTTTTTTTTCCACGATGTCTGGTTAACCTCTCTGCCTGTCCTTTTCACCTTTCCCCACTCTTTCTGCAGCAGTTTCCCTTCGCCTTCCAGTCCCGCTTCGCTTGTTTAGTCGGGGTCACGTCACGGCTCGAAGGCAAGCAGGAAAGCCCGTGCTGCCCATGTGAGGCACGTACAGCTTTCGCCATGCGTTTTGAAGCCGAATCCTTCGCAAGAAAAAAAAAAGAAACTCGTTTTCTTCTTCCTCCTTCCTTGGGAGGTGTATCCATACTCTTATCAATAAAGTCTATGCACTGCCTACACATGTTTATATGAGCACTCTGTAGTGCATAGGCTGTACATCGGATGTCTTATAGACTTCTGGGCGGATGCTTTTAATTGACTATCGTATATACAGTCTGGTGGACCTGTCACGGGCAGCACAGCATTAGCCAACGGCTTTCTGGACTGAGGGAGCCGCCCACCTTGGGTGAAGCAAGAATACTTTCTGGCTATTTCGCACAATAAGCGTTTATTACTCCTCTATACCCGGTAGGATGTTTTGGGTAAAGAAGAATAGGCGAAAAGTAAAATCTCATGGAAGTCAAAGCAGTTTATTAGGCTCGCCGCGGTGGTTCTGGGGCAATGACGCCCTGCTATTAACTTTGCTAAACAGTCTTGTATTAAATGGGCCCTGATACCTTGCCGTGGAGTACGTTTATCTAGGCCAATTGCACGCAGGAGACCCTCATCATCACAAGGAGAGTTACAGAGGAATCGAAATAGGTTGGAGCGCATACGGCAGGCATTACCGAATCATGATCGACAGTTTACTGCTGTCCTTGCAATGAAAAGTGTAGAGTTATTGAATTCTACCGGTACTAACATATGGGTCAGAAATTTGGAGGATAACAAAGAAGCTTGAGAAGAAATTAAGGACCACGTAACGAACAATGGAACGGAAAATGTTAGGCACAACGTTAAGAGACTGAAAGACAGCGGCGTGGATAAAAGAGATTGAAGCCGATATTCTTGTCAAAATGAAAAAAAAAGGAGCTGGGCAGGCTAGTAATATGCAGGGCAGATGACCACCGGTATATTACAGTTTATGACTGGGTACCAAGAGAAGAGAAGCGCAGTCGAGGACGGCAGAATTAGACGGTGGAATTGCAGGTGGGAAAATTGCAGGTATAAGATGGAATCAGCTGGGGCATGACAAGGGTAATTGGAGGAAGCTGGGAGACGTCTTCGTCCTGCAGAATACATAAACATGATGATGATACCCTGCTTGCTATAACCAGGTTTTCTATGGAAATGTACATTCGTGCGTTCGATTTAATTGTCTTCCTTGCGGTGTACCGGAAACAATCGGAGGCTGCTTCATTAGCTGCAAGGGGCTGTATTCTGAATTGTGATGCCTTCTACATAACTTTAATGAATTTTTCTGACCTCGATCGTCATACCGTGTGATGTCACACAAGAACCAAAAGCCGTGACACACCTATTGACGTGTTCTTAATATCTTAATTGGTTTGCACAGCTTATGAAGGACTCACGCGTTACGGCGCAACGTTAAAATGGTTCTGCACCTGAAGGGCTTAATTGTGCTTGTTATGAAACAACTTTTGACCAGGCTGCTAACCTCTTTCAATGAAGTGCCTGGCACCGTTCAATTTTTGGGCTTCATGTTCACTAACGTAGAGGGGAGGGTGGGTTGGGGCAGGTGTTATAAGTAGAGGGAGCGGAGCGGAGCAAGAAAAGTATTTTATTCAAGCAACGTCGACGTCATTCTATCGCCGTCATTCCTTCGTCATCATGCATGGGAGCGAACGTCACAACTTTATATTGAGCTAGGCGTTTCCCAGTGAAAATGTGTGCCCCATTTAACTTAGTCGTCTGCTTGCAAGCGGTCGTTAAGCAAGAACAGCGTTCCTCGCAAACATCAAACAAAATTTCACTAAAACACATTCTCACCACGCGTGGGCTCAGCTTTATTTCTTTTTTTATTTCATTCGAGAATCAATTTGCGTTTATTTGACGAGAATAAGGTTGTTTGCAAACGAAGATGAAGAGCAAATTTGTTCTTCTCTTTGTTCTCCTCGTGGGTTCTACCGGTGCTGCGGCACATTACTATGACGTAAGCGCTTTCAAAGTATGTTTGCATGCTTGAATGGTTTTTGTACCGAAGAAGTACTCAACACTTACAAAAAGTAAATTAAGTTTCCTTCAGAATGCAACGCAATCCTTATTGCTTCATAAACTGCGAACTGTCATAGAGTCTGTTCCCAGTAAAACTCGCGTTTATGGCCCCCGGGGAGTATAATTTGCCAATTTTAAACCTCCCTAGTAGCCCGCATCCTTTTTAGTGTCTAATTAACGGTCATATGCGTTTTTGTTCTAGTAGACGTGACTATGACTGTTTCGGACACCATGAATGAACCGGAAGCACGTATATAATTTTGATCTCATGGATAAATACTGCGAAATAAAACAGCAAAACTTGCTCGGTGGGTACTGCGTCTCCGCTTCTAGCCAAAACAAAACCGCAGGGTGCGAGGGCTCCATCCGCTAGAGTGGTGCTGGTGAGCAAGGTTTAGTTTTCTCTGCCGCATGGTGAATGCATCACTTGCGTAGGTGCTGTGTTCTTTCTTTTGCATTCTAATTAGACTTGTATTTCGCCGGATTACGGATGCCCCCCCCCCCCCCCCCCCCCCTGAAGTAATGCCTTCGATGGGGCGAATAAGCATTTCATGCTTAATAGCGTACGTAGAATTACGCCGCCACTTTTTACCGTCGGTGATAACTCGAATACAAGCGACTGCAAACGGCGCTGTGAGCATAGAATTGCCTACAAAAATTACGCTCGGAAACTCTGGCGCTGATTTCTACCAGGGCTACAACCTGTTTGGTCGCAGAAAAGGATGCGCATGTGTTTTAGCAACGGCGCAGCGCTACGGCGCATTACGTCAGCGGCTCAAGAACGAGTATATAGCGCGAGTGAAGCGGAGCTGGGGGTTTCCTCCAAAATTCCTAGGAGGAATTACTAGAGGGCGTTAGTGTCAACGAAAGCTCCAAGTATGGAGGTTCGGACAAGAACTGACTGATAAGTAAAGCTTGGGCTGTGTTCCAATACTCGTCGTCAACGCCAAAGCAGACGGCCAAGCGGACAGCGGCCATCTAAAGTCTCGCGTCTCGTTCCAATTCTCGCGAAGACGTCAAAATAGACGGCTTAGCGAATACAGCATCCAAGTCAAAAACGAGGCAGGCTACTTTCCGGTACAAACAGGAGGGCTGCTGAGCAGGACGCTTGGAAAGCTGACAGGAAGGTTGTCTACGCACAAGAAAACGTAGTCGCGCTATCCTACACCCTTAGTGTAAGCTACATCGTATTTTTCGTAGGTTTGCAGGCGCAAATACTTAAAATAAAGAAATAATGTGTGCTTTTCTCAACTTCTTGTCGCCGCGTGGTGGCGTCACGTCGCAGAAGCGTCTTCCGTACGTCCTCCAGACGGCTAGAAACGTGTTCCATTACATGATCTCGAAGCTGTCTCCCCCCGACTGTCTCCTTAGCTGTCTACGTAGACTGTCTCCGATGCTGGCCAGAATTGGAACACATCCTTGAATTCGCCTAAAACTTCGTCCTCAACTTACAAACGGCTTTGCACTTTGTGCATTTTGTGTACAATGTGCACAAGTGAATTTTGTGCATTTTCAACAAAATGTTAGATTATAAGCGCGTCTGGAAATATGTCATTGTTCGCAAATATAGAAAGATAAAGCGCAATAGTCGAAGGCGTAAGGCCGAAGTTTATAGACAAACTCATGTAACAGGGGGGGGGCGGGGGGCGCAAATAAACACACGCACACAGAGAGGTGCAGACAAGACCAGCACCATCGCCTCTCCGATTTTATACTTCACGCCTCTCGGCGCTCCGCCTATATATATGTGTGTATGTATATACACTTCTCTGTATATGTGTGTTAGTCAGCGCCTTTCCTCTTGATAGCTACGTTTCAGCAACTACCCCGTTAACAAGTTCACCCTTGTAATGCTCATCGTTATCACTGTACTCCAAACTATCACAGCATCTGGGAACTGTGCACCAGAGTAACATTCAGCAATTTTTGTAGAACATTCTATGAAGTGGACCAACCGACCCCGCAATCATTCCTACAAAAATTACTATTTCTCCATCTCGCAAGTCGTTTGCGGCACTGAAGAAGCTGCAGGACTTCTCAGCCAATAGGAAGGCCGAATACCTCTCCAGATGTGTTCATCCGCGCCCCGTTCACTGCTGAGTGGCTGCTGAATTGTCGGTATACGACGCGCATGCGCAAATGCCCTTACATGTCACGTATCGCTGTCACGCATCATGCAACAAGCAAGAACAAAACCCTCTAATCCTGCCAATAACCAGACGGTTACGTCTGGAACTATTCCAGTGCACAAGGGCATAACCTGTGAACCCCTCGTACTTTCGGCAGCTCTGCAAACGACTTCTGAGGTGCAGTATACAGAGGGAACGGTGGCGCTAGCGTTCACGGGAGCTGCTATCAGGACGGTCCATCCACCGCGGGAATGATGGTTAGCATACATGGATTTGCCTAAACTTCGTCATCTTGGCTTAGGGATTTGCGACTTTGCAAACGTACGACGTTCAGCAAGCTATTGCATTAGAAATGCCACAATTCGCCATAGCCGTGCATCTGAGCAAAGAGACTCTTTACCTTAAAAATGAAATTATGGGGTTTTACGTGCCAAAACCACTTTCTGATTATGAGGCACGCCGTAGTGGGGGACTCCTGAAATTTAGATCACCTGGTGGTGCACCTAAATCTAAGTACGCGGGTGTTTTGCATTTCCTCCCCATCGAAATGCGGCCGCCACGGCCGGGATTCAATCCCGCGACCTCGTGCTTAGCAGACCAACACCACAGCCTTTCATTACCTTGCTCATTTCAGCTCATTACCTTGCTGTGTGTTTAGAAAAAATAGCACTGCTTCGAAATTTCGGCTTTAAAGAAAGGCAGATAAAGCGTAGCAAACAAAGCGACAACAACGTCTAATGCCACAGGCACGAAGATGAGCGATATCCTCGTATGATAACCATCATCCCGACTGTCTCCGAACGATCGCAGCACCAGGGTTTCCTCTATAGTGATTTTAGTGGGTATGCCGACCCTATATACAGCGGCGCCGGCGCACGTCGGCGTATGATGACAATGCTGCATTGCGTGTGGTCCGGATCTCGCATTTCCGAGAACGAGGCCGAACCGCGCACGTTGCGGGGCCACGACAGCTGCTCGATCAAAAGCCACGGGGCGGAAAGGGGCGAGGGCGAGGGGAGGAGGGGTCGCGGCCGAGCGCGCGCACACACGGCGCTTGGCGACCCGATGTTTACGCACTGCTAAACGCCGGCGACGGTTACGCAAGCTTCGAGGGCTTCGCGTGGGCGGGGTCCGCGTCGGTTAACCAGCGGCTTCCGTCGCTTCCCTCTGTACTCTCGGCGGCTGCGCGTGTGTATACAGGATGTTAGTGTCCTAGTGAATACAGGTCTGCAATATCTCTCTTTCTCTCTCTCTCTCTCTCTCTCTATATATATATATATATATATATATATATATATATTATACTGACGTCGCGACATAAACGGTGAGAGAGATAGTAAGATAGGAGATGGAAAGGTTGGGGTGTTTGCCATATCCGTGCCCGGTTGGCTACCTAACACTGAAACTGTGCGATCGGTCCCCGAAAGGTTCATACGCACTCCACTTGCGGAATAGTAAAAGCTCGCACTTCTTGCTCCTGCCCGATGACAGCTCAGAGGCCCTAATTGTTTTCCAAGCAGCATCTTAGTGCCTCTACTGATACATTATGAAAGTGAAAACCCCGTTGTTGTTGTTGTTGTTGTTGTTTTAAATACTGCCTTCAGATGCGGAATGCAGAGAGAGGGAGAGAGAGATAAATGGGATGGGAAAGGCAGGGAACTTAGCAGGATAATATTCTGGTTTGCTACCCTGCACTGGGCGAAGGGTCAGTCTAAGAAGGCCAGTCTAACGTAAAAAAATTCAGAAGTTCCTTCACTGTCTTGTGGTGTGACGCCTGTATAGGTCGGCGTTCCAGGACTGTCTGCTCAGAAAGCGGCCGGTCGTCAAGACGCGACAGCGCGGTCGCGACTGCTTGTGTGCACCGTGTCGGGGACGATGACAAAGAACGTGTTCGATAGTTTCCTCGGCGCCTCGTAGCTGCGGAATGCAGTGTCCAAGTACGCGCAGAAGGTAACCGTCTGCTCGTGTCCCTTGCCGTAAATCTCATTCTTCTTCGCTTAAACACAAATTTGAAGGTGTAACGTCACGCGATAGGTTCGAATGTTGATGCTGCGTAGCATAGATTCTCGTGTCAGCTCGTGGTATACTTGAAACACACTTCACGCGCGTGTTCCGCCGATCTACGAAAGATGGCGGCAACAAGTCGCGTAATAGCGCATTCATACAGCTCTGCATTCATCCGACTTTGCATGCCTTGAACGAATATTTATTCCGTCGCTTCCGAGTTAATTTTGGAAATACTTGAAGGCATTGCGGCAATTTTAATCGACAAGGGGTCGCGCGAGGATACTGACACGCGTACTTGTTTGTCTACTCCCGGTGATCGCTTTTTCGCCGGCTTGTCGCTGTATATGAAGTTATCGTTTGGCGCAAGACGTGACTTCGTGTATCGCCACTTTCTTGAAAGTCGACAGCGATTACGCTGTATAACGTACGACGAGCCGTGTGTGCGTAACCGACGCACCTGGCCCGCATACAGAACGAATTTCGACGACCGACGGTTTCGCACGCGGTCATATCGTTGCGTTCCGAGTGTTACTAGCTATTCTGGGCACGCGCTCACCCGATAAAGAGTTGGGTCCGTGACTCACAGTTTGGCACTGATGGTATCTTGCCTGTCGCAACATCGTGACAACATTGCAGCAGTCCGTTGGGGATTGAAGTCAGGTGAATGGCTGACTTTCCGCTTTATCGGGGCTAACGCAGACTCATTACATCCGACGCTCTTAAGACGTCACGCCCACGGCAAAGTATACGAACGGCTGGAAACTGCGCAGACCAAACCGAAAGCCGAGCGCGAACCACGGCGCAGTACCCGTCCACGAAACCTATGGCACCTCTTTCAGGAGAAACATTCGTCCCAGATTGGCAAACAAAATTCATTACTGCGGCGCGTAACATTTTTCATGCCATTGTGTTTAATGGCACGACTACAGGGAATCGTCCCCCCCATTCTGCGGACCACTCGCGACGTCATTCGAGGAACGCGCTGCAGAATCAGATTTGACGTGTAAGGGCGTGCGCTGCAAGCTGTAGTCGTTCGCGGCGCAGTCTGGAACTGCTAATTATTTAACGCCATGAAGTCAAGGCCGTAGTTGCGGGTACATTGCAACTAGTCATTAAGGAGTCAATTGCCAGATAATTGACGTGCGATAATTATCTCGCAGTGAAGGTCTTCTAATCATAAGAGGCACATGAAAAGAAACGAGTACTGCCGTGGTAACTGAGTGGCTATAGCCAGGTAGCGTTGCGCGGCTGGCTGAGCAGGAGGTCGCGGGCTCGATTCCCTGCCGCATTTCTTATGGGGGCAAAAAGAAAAAAAGAAAAAAGAGAGAAAGAAACCGCTTGGGTACTTGTGTCTATAGGTGCACGTTAAAGAATCCTGGGTAGCCAAAATGAATCCGATGTCTTTAACTATGGCATGTCTCATAACCTATATACAGTTTCGGGAAGTTAAACACAGCAGAGTGTGCATGCGCGCGCGCGCGCGCGTGTGTGTGTGTGTGTGTGTGTGTGTGCGTGTGCGTGTGTGTGTGCGTGTGCGTGTGCGTGTGCGTGTGCGTGTGCGTGTGTGTGTGTGTGTGTGTGTGTGTGTGTGTGTGTGTGTGTGTGTGTGTAGACGTAGGTTTTTGACGCCTTCCGCATGTAAATATTTTATTAAAAACCGCAAGTTGCTTACTAAAACTAAAGCAAGCAAAGCGAAAGTACAGAACATAAGTAAGCTGATGCTGATATATATAGGGGAACAGTTATCATCTTTGCCTATGCCTCCGCCTTGTTGTCAGGCTAAACGCCGCACGCAACAGACGCGTCACATCAGGGAGGAGCTTTGCGCCGATCCTCACTCTCTCGCATGCGTAATGATGCGAACGACAATTAACAACTGGGGTCGGATATCTCGGACCACAGACACGCTAGAAGAATTCTTTCAACTGATACTGTGTACAAACACGACTGCCTCTGAATTTTCGATGCAAACATACCCACTTACTGCAGTCGAGAAAAAGGTAATTACTTTATTTTAGTCAATTGGGCTGCTGACAGCGATAATTATCATCTCACTTTGTGTCCCCCTGGCCACATAATTTATGTGCACAGGTGGTCTTCGCGTGCCTCCCAGTGCCTAATTTTAAGAAAACCATAAAGCTTAATTTTGAACACCCAGTATATCTGCAGACGCAGATGCACGTGTGAACGATGAAACGTGGCGAAGAGAAAATCAATGCACTTCCATTCCATGCCCTGGACGCCCACTTGTGAACACAACAGGAGCATATAGTGCCGGTTTCTCACGCCACTGGAATACACAGATACACAGATAGCTGCTGAACGAGAGGGAGGGGACTCAAGCTAGGGGCTAGATTTTTGTTTTGTTTTTATACACAACTACACGAAGCCCACAGACAAAAAAAAAGTAAGGGAAAGGATGGGGAAAGTTACTTGCGGTTTTTAATTTAAATTTAGAAATGATAAGGTAAAATGAAATCAAAGGGTGAAAAAAAAAGCGAGGGCGATTTGCCGCCCGTGAGAGCAGACTCCACATCTGCTGTCCTTCGCACGCAACTCTATATATACGAGTCGGTCACAGCACTTCCAAGTATCGGCGCCGCAAAGCCAGCCACAGAGACCGCGGGCCAAAATCGGAAACAGTTTGCCACCTCCCCAACGCCCATTGCTTGCTCCCTACGCCCTCTGGTCCTCCGCATTAGCTGACCACATCATGCGTGCGGAATGGGAAGAATAGATCGATAACCCGACGGGGCGCAACGAGGAGTGGGGAAAACTCGGGAAGGATGTGCAGAGAGGAGGAGAAATTGAGAAACGCGTCCTGGGGGGGGGGGGGGGGGGGGGGGCTTTTCGTGTATTGGGCGACGAGGTATAGGCCGAGCTGTTTCCTCGGCTCGAAACATCTCGCTTACCTCCCAACCCCCCGCCTCCCAACCCGCATATAGCAGGAGCGAGCTAGAGCAACCTACAGCCATCGACCGCGCCGCGCGCTGACCAAGTCGGCGACGATCGGCGCTTGTATTTCGGGGTGCCGGTTCCGAAACTTATAGCTGCCACAAACTATGCTTAACTTGCTGACAGGTTTTGTTCAAAGACGTTCAACCATCGCGGTGGCCACATTCCCGAAAGCGGGGGGGGGGGGGGGGGGGGAGGGGTGCGGGGAGGGTTATGCAAAAGTAAGGAAACCTACTAGTGTACCGTGCTTTAGGTGCGTGTTAAGAAGCCCAGTTGCTCGAGCTTAATCCGTAACCAGTCCCTATGCCGTCTCGCGTAACTGTCCTCGGTACAATTTACAGGGACGATCGCTCGCAATCGCGATTGCGCGCTTTGACCAAAGACCTCTAACAGAGAAACTTATTTCAGGATGCCCACAATCACAAGCCATCGCAGCGGAGAGCGACGAGGGCACTGTTGCAGTTTTTAAGGGCAACAGAATTGGACAAGCGGCTGTAGCCTGAACAGATGTTTATAGTGCTGCAATTGCTACTATGCTGTGCGGTGACGGTATGCGGTGACAGTGACCGACTGTGATTGTATGTCTATGCTCCTCTCTTTCTTTATCTCTACTTTGCTATCCCTTCACCTCCCCCTTCCCTCTCTCCTCAGCCTAGGGTAGCAAACCGCATCTTCCCATCTGGTGAACCTCCCTGCCTTTCCCCTTTCTTCTGTCTCTCTCTCTTCACAAAGCTGAACAAAAAAATTTTATTTTTAAAACCGGCGCTATATGAAAAGGCGTATAGTGCAGGGCTGCGCATTAGTTTTTCTTTCTTTACCACCTGGGGTTCTTTAACGTTCATCTGAAGCCGTTCACTTATTGAAATGCGGCCGACGCGGCCTGGAGTCGAACTAGCGACCTCGCATCGAAACAGCAGGACGCCTTAACCGCTGAGCTATGTACTGCAGTAAATTATTTCACATTACGAAGCCAGTTCAAGGCTGTAGAGGTACACACACACAATGTATGTATGTGTGTATGTATGTATGTATATTACCGCAGGCATCAGCGCTGAGCTACAGAGTTCGGCTGTCTAGGATTAGGGATTGTATAATGTCCATTGGAATAAAGCAGATTTAGTCGCACGTGTAGCTATCAGTAATGAAGCGAATCGGGGTCCCTTTGCCTTTCGCTTAGGGCGTTTACCTTCGTAGGAATACCTACATGACGCGAGCCGTTGCAAATAAAGCCTTACAGATGGGAGTTAAACGCATTGTCCTACCTCTCTCCCAGTCATATGCATAGTTTTTTACCGCTCTCTTTCTTCGAAGGTGCGAGCTTAGATTGATGTCAGGAAATGAAAAATATCGCGGGGGAAAAGAGACAGAAGAATAACAGAATGAAAAAAAAATAGGCGTGTTCAATGCACATGTTTCGAGTCTATATGCGAAGTGACGCTCTCGCGAAGCCGTAAATTAAACGTCATAAACTGTTCATCTTCCTTAACGCGTCTCGCAGCATGGAGCCACTGGCGTACATACCTTCCCCGCAATTCGGCAACACGTGGGGACGTCCACGGAGCGACCCACGTGACCCGTGGGCTACACCGTCTCCACGATCGAACCAGTTTACTCTAATTGCACTGCCTCCGGGATCGACGCGCTACATTCGGCGAGAAATGGACCTTCGCTTTATTATATCATTTATGCGCTCGAAGGCGTGTACTTGTCGCAGCGAGGACATTTAGGTATACACCGCTTGTTTCATTGCGCCATGGCGCGGAGAACAGAACGAGCCACCGGCACTACAGCGCTAGAACAGATGGCTACAGAGGCCGATTCGTAATGCAAGTGTTTTGTGCACGAGCTACTGGGCAAGGCAGCCGGCTGGCAGCAAATTTGTCCGGTAGGATTTGCAAAGAGAGCGTCGCTTTAAAATCTATCTGTGGTAACTATATCATGCCTCGAAAAAAATGACGACCAGTTCACGTGTTACCCCTCTTCCTCTTGTACCATGCAACGAAGTTCTTGCCACTAGATGCGCCGCTTTTATTTTTTTTTTCCTAACACGCGAAGCAACGTACAAGCGGCATTTTCATGAACTCGGCAATGTCGGCTGAAGTCTGGCCTTCAAACGTATAGAAGCGGGCATCGCATCAGGTCGAGTATCAAAACAAGTAAAAGAGGACAGCACCGGCAAATGCGGATTCCACGATTGAGGTGAGTGTAAAAATACGAAAGTAAGCAGGGAACCAAACGGCACTTGTTGTCATGATTCTTATTATTAAAGACGCTTTCTTCGGTAAACTGTATTTAGCTGTTTCGTGCGTTTCGAACCTATGTATGAACCGGCCCTTAACCAAAGGGCATCGATAAATATGTGTACTAAAATATTAAGCGGTGATTTAGCGTCAAATACGCGACAAATGTGTTAGCATTACGTCGGACCTCTTTGAGGTCTTGGAACCATAATTTAAACCGTGTTCACTACATTGAAAAGGGATGTTCCGAAGCTAAACACACGCCCTGCCTCTTTGAGGGGCGAAGTGCAACTGAGAGTGCTACAGAGTATATATATATATATATATAACGTGCAAGGCTTCTCACACTTCGCGTTTAAACACTTTTCTCAACTTTGACACTCAAGATACTAGCGTATTAATGAGTGAATACAAAGCTGAGCGCAAATGGAAGACGGCTTTGTACAAGTAATTTTGCTTCCCGCTGTAACACCTGAGCTTCGCTTTCTGGCCCGCAGAGCCAAAAGCGCGCGCCGAAAGGTCGGCACGTCGGAAGACCTTTCCGGCATTTCACTTAGCCTTCGTGAGAATGCTGCATCCATCACGGCTTGCGTTCTGAACGGCTGCGTTCACACGACGTTTTGCAAGAAAGTTTATCCCTCTTTCGCAAAAAATAAATAAATAAACAATAATAATAATAATAATAATAATAATAATAATAATAATAATAATAAAGAACTCGGCCCTTATCGGTCGGTACCGTAATCATTTAGATGTTTAAAACGAGTCGTATACTCTCCTGTGCCTTAGACAAATCAAAGCTATTTCTGATGTTCAGGTGTCACAGATGCATTAGGAAATTTACAGAAACCTAGTTCCAAGCGAAAAAAGAAACGCAAAGCCCAGTTCATATGAGTTATGATTCGCTGAATTTGGTGTCTAAAAATTATGATTGAAGCACCCCAAATTTAAGCCGAATTTTATACTAATGTTTCTGTTGCCCTGGAGGGAGCTTTTATTGAATGATGACGATAATAATAATAATAATAATAATAATAATAATAATAATGTTTATTGCCACTAAAAATGCAAAACACACAAACAGGCCGGTCTAAGCACCAGTTGGCTTGTAGGACCGTGCCTAATGAATATGATACACATGACAAAAAAACATACATAAATTGATGAGACATGTAGAATAAAGAAATAAAATGAATGACAAAAATTGAAAGAACAAGATAACATTTGGTTATTTTGCCTAAAACAAAGGATGTTGAAGAAGTAAATATTATGATGCAAAAATTTTCTGGAGGGTAATTTCACCATAGCTGCTTTAATCGTTCTTTCAGCGTGCTTTTCGATGTCGCGTTAAAGTTTTCATCTTGTAACTTGTTAAAGGTGTCCGGAACATATACACAACGTCTGGCCACACCATACCTTGTGGCTGAACGAGGAACTACCTAACGGACGCGTATTCTAAGTTCTCTTGTGGCGGCAATTCTTTATTTTTTTTTTTTTTTTTTTGAATGCGGAATTCCAAAAATGTTTGACGACAACTGTTTCTATATGCAATGAATGAAAATCCGGTAGACCAAGTTCACGGAAGATATTTGCAGCTGTTACTGTTGGGGAATCGTAGGCAACATTTTTAAGAATATTTTTTGTAATCCTGTCTACCCTGCATCTCCAACGATCCGAACAGAAGCTGAAGACTGTGATGCCGTATCTCAACACGCTGTAACTCAGCGCATGCACAATAATCTTTTTTACAGACAAAGGTGCAAAACTTTTGATATTAAACAACAGCCAAGCTACTGACCTCAGTTTAGAACAAATAAGTGGTAAGTGATGTTGCCACGATAAGTTGCTATCGAAAGATATTCCGCAATATTTCGTACAATCCATGTATGGAATAGGTGCACACTTACAAGAAACATAGCTCGACTCATGTAAGTAGAGAGGCATGTTAATTACAGTAGTTTTGAGTGGAGAACGAAAACAAACAAGTTTTGTTTTTTGGGCATTAATAACAATTCCATTATTAGTGAACCAAAGCATTGCCTTGTACGCGTCATTTTGCAACATATCCGTGGACATTTTGGGAGAAAGTTGTTTTGCCAGTAACACAGTGTCGTCAGCATACTCGAACACGGAACATTTGGAAATTACCAAAGGAAAGTCATCAAAAAGATGCTAAACAACAATGGCGATAAAATGGCCCCCGGAGGAACTCCAGCTTTCAGCGACAGCTTAGAACTAAAAACACCCTTATCATCGGTAGCGACCACTTGAAATCTGCTACTCAAGTAATGTTCGAGAATGTTGCAGAAACGCCCACGAAATTCCCCAAAATACAGTTTACTTAACAAGATTTGATGATTCAGGAGATCAAACGCTTTCGCTACATCTAAGAAGCGCGAACACGTGAAAAGATTCTGATCGAACGCCGAGAACAGTTCATCTGAAGATTCTCAAACAGTGCCGCTGTACCACGCCCTGAAACGAAGCCAAACTGTCGATCCGTCAGGATAGAAAATTTGTTAAGAAAAGAGGACATAGTGTGGAAAAGAAATTTTTCTAGGACCTGAGCAATAACCGTCAATATAGAAATTGGTCGATAGTTTTCAAAATTATCTTTCTTCCCTGACTTATGTAGCGGTAAAACAAATGAAGTTTTTAGGCATTCTGGAATTTCGCCACCTTCCAAAGAACCATTCAGTAATATCTATTCAGTAATAATTCAGCAAGATAATATCTGACAGCGCATTGAAATTTCTTCTGATGGTGTGTAAAGATATTCCATCATATCCGGTGGGCTTGTAAACACGGCAACTGAAAATATTTTTTTTTTTTAGATCACCCCTCAAAATTCTCGGAAGAAAAGTTGACGCAGATACGGATTTCTCTAACGGCCGAGTGTTTGTGGATGGAGAGACAGCTCTTTAGGACGCTCTAACAAAGTGCCCGTTGAAAGCATCAGTCACTGCTGTGGGAGGTTGCTGAAAAGCGCCGAAAACAGGCCGTTTACGGGAACTTACTCCTCTGAGATTATTTACGAAAGACCAAGTTTTGCTTACATTATTTGAAGATGCAGTAACTTATAAAAAGAAGTAACAGCGTTTGGCGCCACGCAGAAAAACAACAACTATATTTCTTGCCGAGTTCTATTCTAATCGTAGTGCTTAATTTCTTGGATTTCTTTCGCAGCGTTTCCACAAGGTGTCTCGATACGAAATAGAAGCAAGAATTTCCGTGTTCATCTAGCAGTGACCCTTTCTTATCGGCTTAGCTACAGCCGTCTGCAATGTAATTCAACTTTTTTTTTCAGTTGTGTGCAGAACCTTTCATACAGTTTGCCCGATGAATCCTCCGCTGTTAAGGGTGCCTAGTCAAACGAAACGAACGCTTATCAAGTTTGGATTGATTAACAATAGGGACGCTGCCCAGATGCAGCTTCGACCGACGGTGTTCCAGACGAGTCCGGTAATAATAATAATAATAATAATAATAATAATAATAATAATAATAATAATAATAGTAATAATAATAATAATAATAATCGGCATAATATTTATGTGCACTGTAGGACGAAGGCCCCCACACTCCAGCGCTCTCGACTTACCATTGCCTTGCGCCAACTGACCCCATTTTTGTGCAGGCACGTTTTCTCCTTTTGATCACACCTATATGCATGAGTCCAGTGACAAATTCTAACGCCTGCGCTTGTTTGTAGAAGGGAGTTTGTTGAACAGGCGCGCACGCACGCGGACACACAAACACACACACACACACACACACACACACACACACACACACACACACACACACACACACACACACACACACACACACACACACACACACACACACACACACACACACACACAAACGTCAACAAGCACGTGTGATTCACTACCAACACATGACATAACTTCCGAGCAACGTTCAGAGCCATAACGCAATACGTACGACATCAAAGGCACCTTGTATCATCTTTCTTGTTATTCTTGTCAAAACACACATTTCCACGGTTCGGCGATGTCCCAGTACAGGTATAGATGACGTGGTACCAATGACGCGGTATCAGCAGCGGTATCACAAAGTCAAACCGTCACATGATCGAACAAAAACGATTACGCAGAGAGAGATTGAGTACACGTTGATACAAGAATCAATAATTGAATTCACGTCCCCGTTAAAAAAAACCCAGGTGTTCAAGATTATTCCGGAGTCCCCCACTACGGCGTACCTCATCATCATATCGTAGTTTTGGCACGTGAAAACTCAAAACTGAATCGAGACAAGAAACAATAAGTTTAACAGGGAGGAAAAGAAAAGTAGCATTAGGAAACTTGGGATGGTGCAACAAAAAGCGGTCCGTTTCCTATTTAATGCTTACGAGAGAAATAACTCGCCGTCAACGCTCACGGCTAGTAATAACATCCCTGTTTTACAACACCGATTAACAATTGTTATGCTGAAATTCCTCCACCCACTATATTTCGGAAAATTTAACATTAAGCCCGAAACTTACTTAACACACCGAATTTCTAGTCGAACTAGACATACACATACTCATACTCTTGAACCTTACTTTGCGCGCACAAATTTTTTCATGTATTCCTTTTTTCCCTAGGACCATAAAAGAATGGAACGCGTTACCGTTGGAAGCATTTTGTGATGGGGATAATCCTGACTTTGAGATCTGTTAACCTTTCTGTTTGAGATCACACGGTACAAACTGTGGTGGTTTTTTTTTTTTCGTATTGCGTATCTATTTGGTTGTGCTTTGCACTTTTGCTCTATCCTGCTGGCTAGTGATTATAATTATATATTATACTGTGTTCTACCATATCACTACATTTTTTATGTTTTTTTGAATTTCTTTTGTCAACAGCTTTTGTTACGACCCCCTGCTTCGCCTTTCGACCGCAGTATGTTGTAAATGAAAAAGAAATAAAAGAAAACGAAGAGACCGTCTGGTGACGGAAGCACAGGCGCTGCCTACTGCCTACATCATGGCGCGTCCGCCGAGCCGTGGCATACACTACATAGACCACGATGTCCCTTCCCCCCCCCCCCCTCCCTCGCCGGAACCATAAAACCAGAGCTTCGGGAACAACTCGTCAATACCGTCCGATCCGGGTCATTAAATTTTGCACGTGTCAGCCGTGCACCACTCGCGGAGGCGTGACGAGCGGAGGACTGGGAAAAGAAGGATAACGGCCCACACATTCGCGCAGAAGACGCGTGTACTACACATACTACGTCTGACGCACAAAATGTCGAGAAAGCTGAATGAAAGATAAGAGGGTGAACGAGACACCTCGAGAGTCCTCCCCGACGAGGCGGAGGTGGGACGGCGGGGCGCCGATTTGGGGGAAAGGAAAGCAGGCCACCGAGCGGGAGTCGCGTCAGAGCGCCCACGTCTCCCTCGTCGCGCCTTCGTGTCTAGACACTGAGCCGGCGAAAGACGAGCAGATCGGGACGATCGACGACGACGGCCCGGTGACGAAAGGCGGAGGCAGCGGCTCGCAGTCTTCTACCACGGCGAGCCACGTCTGAGGGCTGCATGGCTGTCGCGCATCCTTCCTTCTCCTCCGCCTCCCCCTCCTTTACGCCCTGGAGATCTTGACTCCTTTTGCAAAGGAGCTCCGAAAAGAACGCGTCGAAATGTCAAGTGTGAAAGGTGCCCCCCCCCCCCCCCGATCGCTTCGCTCGCTCTCTCCCCGCATGCCGCCTCCTTCCTATACTCTCTCTCTCTCTCTCTCTCTCTCTCTCTCTCTCTCTCTCTCGCTTCTCGTGAGTGGGTGGACCCCGGCTGTGACTTGGCCGTGGTCGCCCTTTCTCGGTCCCATGTCTCTCGCTGTCTCCCTGATATCGGAGGAAATGAGCGGCAGCGTTGCACTTTTGCCAGAGGGTGCTTCTTGTTTTTTTTTTTTTTTTTCTTTCGGCGCCAAATAGCAACGTATCCTCACACTGCTTGAGGGAATCTGAGTGTCAGTCTCTGTCTTCTTAGTCGTCCGTGGGCGGAAACGGGGTTACAGGCTGTCAGTATCGAGAGCGCGTTCATCTGACATTTTTACTACGCGCAAAAGTACACGATTATGAATGACGAATGAGAGTAGTGAGTAGAAGCTGCTGCGACTTTTCCTAGCGAATCCACACCGAGATTTTGTAAAGAGAAAGTACAGATGCTTGAAATATTTGTCCAACCTAGGTATTATTTCTTCTCTCTTCTGCTATCGAACTACAGGAGAGCGTCCACACTATCTTCAATACAGTTTCAGACGCCAAGTAATATACAAATCATAAAGAAATTAACATTCGCCCTGCATTCTGAAGATAACGGCCAGAGCAAGTTTACGTGTGTTTACTTGGGTCACTGGAACTTCAGTCATGGAAGGCACGTAAGAAAGGGCTTCCACGTGCTAATAGGTGATCGCCAGGGGAACAAGTGTCCAGCCAGTAATGGAGCCGTATCTGAGTCTTTCATGTGTCTTCTGGCGCCCTCGTCTGTAAGCGCCTCAATAGTACTCCAAGATCCCCGGAAGGGGGGGAGGGGGGGGGGGTTGAGGGAAGTTCTACTGCACTAGCACTCGTCGGGCTAAACTTTATATGTTTGCCCCTGTTGGGGAACATCTCGCGTCAAGAGAACGAGAGTGACAGGATATATAGAAATGCAAGGGGGTTAGCCAAAGGTACACATTTCTGGTTGGCTACCTTGCACGGGGGAGGGAGAAAGGAAAGGAGGGGCTAGACAGAGAGAGAGAGATACGAAGAAAACCGCGTGCAAAGTCAAGCAGCAGCAGACAGCGTGCGCCTGTCGTGTACGTAGGCCCGCAGACCACAGGAAACTACGAGACTCGGCCGAAGCCCGCTTGGTGGCATGCTTCATTTCACCGCACCAGGAACCACAGAACAAAAATGTATATGATATTAAGCAAAAATGCGTATGCCGACTATGCAAGAATTAAATGTACCGTGCTGTGCTATACTGTGATGCACGTTGCTGTATTGTACTGTAAAACGTCGTTCTCCCTTTGCTTTAACAGAGCGCGGTGTTTCGTATATATATATATATATATATAGGCGCAAGGGAATTAAAACAAGAGTAAGAAAGGCAAAGACCGCTTTCTGAAATAGCCCCACTATCCGGTCAAGAAACACAATTGGAAGCCGCTGCGGCCACCGATACAAGTCTCCGCAGCTGCTCATACTTTTGTTCGGGAGAAGATCAAAGTTCTACAAATCGATTTTGCAGAATAATGTACAAGAAAACACATTCGCGTGCTTTATTCATTAGGACTGTTCGTAAGATTTAAATGCATTCTAGAATTCGGTGCCCGACAAAACAGATTTCTCTATCTCTGCCAAAATGCATGACAAAGAAGTGTAACTAAAACATACGACCGGGACATTTATGTCAATCGGAGTAGCAATGAACCACTGAAGGTCAATACTTAGGGGTGTTCGAACATTGAAATTGCCAAGCCAAATCCAATACGAATATTCGAGAAAGGTGACATTGGAATATCGAACCAAATACCGTATTTTTTCTCATTTCCAAAAAAAAAATGGAAGCTTGCATATATCCATTTGGTAAAAAGAAAGAAAGAAAGAAAGAAAGAAAGAAAGAAAGAAAGAAAGAAAGAAAGAAAGAAAGAAAGAAAACGAATTGTATTATTGGATACATGCGCGTACAGAACTGAACGTCCTGTCCACTGAGAAGCGTGTAAATCAATAACTGCTTTTAGTGATTCGGTGCACCACGACAATGACTGTATTGAAATACGAGAACAACACATCACCAGGTACATACGTGCGCTCATTGAAGGAGGTAAGTCTGATACTGCTACACAGCGCACCGTCTCAAAGGGTCGCAAGCGTGATGACACTGGTGACCTAATATACATAGCCTTGGCTAAATCGAGACAAGAAATTTGTACACTGCCTAAAAGCGAGACGTTTTTATTGGACGAGCAGAAATATAGAGCGTAAGTTATTTGCCTCGTGTTATGTCTCAGAAATCGGTGCCTTTGCGCAGCCATCATGACTCTCACGTAGCAGATCATTCGAAACCATCATCAGTTGCAACCGTCTTTCTCTGCTGGGACTTTCATAACCATGGCTGTCCCTTTTGTTCGAAAGGAAACGAATATTTGATCACTTCGAACAGTAAATTCTCGAGTCGAGTACGAATCGAACACCAAAGTCTTTTCCATTCATATTCGAATTTTTTTTTTAGTATTCGCATACCTCTAATAATAATTGAAACATACCTTCTATGTTTTTAGAAGCATGAACCAGCGCAGTAGTCTATGAGTGACGTGGAAGTGGAGCGCAGGAATGAGCTAAGAGCTGCCACGCTACGAACGGATCAGACAGACTGTCTATACCCGTTGGCTCTTGGAAAATAAGTTCGCTAAGCTGTACTGATGCAATTCCTACTTGACTATTTGGGCACGTTTTGAGAACTGCGCTTTTTTATATGGTCCTTAGATGTTGTCACCTTTAACACCAACAAACAAACAAACAAACAAACAAACAAAAAAGCAAGCAAGCAAACAAAATATAATGATTTGAGGGGACAATACGCGCTGATGGGTTTACCCCTTCTTGTACTTCGTCTTTTTGCGCTGTTTCTCTGTAGAAAGTCTAATGAACTGGTCATTTTCATCGATACCCCCTCAAACCCCCACGCTCTCTGCCCCTAAAGAGCAGAAAAGAAAGGGCAGAGGTGTGAAAATGATATTTTGGTACAGTGACAAAGCCGGTGAGTCCTAATTTTCTGTTTGCTTGCAGCATTCCGCTGTACAGAAGACGTGCGCGCGTGACACGTGCGCGGCTGATGAACGCTGGACCTTCCAAGTTTCACGTGCGCGATGGAAACTTAATGATACGCACGCCACGCGAGCAATGTCCGAACACACTTCCAGGCAAGTACTAGCTCGCACACCGTTGACTCCGCCCACTAAGCTTCGTGTTGTTTCGCAGAAATGTCCACGAGCCATTTTTTTTTTTCGTCATCGTCTATATTCTTACCCCTTTTGTTTGCATCTAAGTGTTTGTCATTGCGTCCCTGTTCGAAGCATGACTTGCATCTGCTCCAATATAGAGGGCCCTTTGTCAGCACTGAGAAAGGCACAAACGCGTAGTACAGAGAAAAAAAAAAGAAGCAGAGGAACAAAGTAAAGCAAGAGAGAGAGAGAGAGGGAGAGAGAGAGAAATCGAACGAGAACTAGCATCCCGGAAAAACATTCGCGCGTGCGCTGAGCGTGGCTGTATAACAAACGAGTCGTCCATCAGCGATGACATTTGGAGAGGGCAAGGGATGAAGTGCAGAAAATGGACAAACAATAACAAACAAACAAAAAGACGAAAGAAAATGAACAGCAGGCAAGGCAGGTACTACGTACAAGAGTAGGGCACGTGCGGCGCTGTTCTCGCGCCACTTGCGCCCGGGAGCCAATCGCAAATTTATTACTGCAGCTACGCGCTCCTCACTCCCGCTCTCTTTATTTCGTTATTATTTTTTCTCTAACCTGCCTCGCCCATGACCGGTGCGCAGACGACCGAGTCTTTACGCTTCAGTTTCACGCCCCCGTCTACTTTTTCTTTCTTCCTTGAAAACAGGTAAGAAAGTGGATCAGACGAAAAAGGAAAATGAAGTATGCAGTAAAGCGTGCTGGAATGATCGATACAACCATCATTTTCCTTAATTCGTGTCCACCTCACTACCGGAAAACACGCGCCGCGGTGGCTCAACGGCTGTGGCGTTCGGGTGCGGAGTGTTTTGGGTGCACGGTCAAGACTCCCAGCAGCCGACATCAATGCGGAGCCCTCGACTATGGCGCGTTACATAGCTGCTCTGTTGCTTTGAGACGTTAGACTCACTCACTCACTCACTCACTCACTCACTCACTCACTCACTCACTCACTCACTCACTCACTCACTCACTCACTCACTCACTCACTCACTCACTAAATCACTCACTCACTGAATAATAAATAAATAAATAAATAAATAAATAAATAAATCCTCGTTGTACACACAGAACGAGAGCACGGAAACTATTCAACAATGCCTCGGAAGTATTGTGGCTTCTTCCCGCCTTTCCGGTGAGGTTCCTCTTAGCTTTTTTAGCTTAGCACTTTTTAAGGGCAACAGAATTGGACAAGCGGCTGTAGCTTCACCAGATGTTTATAGTGCTGCAAGTGCTACTGTGCTTTGTGGTGACGGTATACGGTGACAGTATTTGACTGTGATTGTTGTCTATGCTCCTTTCTTTCTTATCTCTACTTTGCCATCACTTTATCTCCCCCTCTCCCCAGGGTAGGGTAGCAAAACGGATCTACCTTGTTAATCTCCTTGTCTATCCCCTTTCTTTTGTCTCTCTCTCTCTCTCTTAGCTTGTAGAAAGCAAATGGCGAAAATGTGTCTCGTGTGTACACTTTCAAAAAAATTGTCCAAGGAATAATCCCCGGTTGCTATCTGAGAAGTTGATTAGCGTGCTATGGAAGGTGGTTATTTGTGGCACACCACGGTTGCACTGTTGCACTATGGCTCAGTGGCGCTCCCTCTAGCATAATTATTATTATGACATTCTCTACATCTTGCTTGAAGCCCATTGGTTGTTGATCGCGTCCAGCTGCCACAATATCCCAGCAGGTTCTTCGGACGACGGTTTGCATCACAGTGCCATAGCATAACACGTTCCGCTGCGCTTGAACAGAATCAAAGCATTGCAAATTCTCCATTAAGCACAAGTGGACTCAGATTGTGCGTGGGGTGATTGAAGTGCGCATATAGAAAGCCTAAGACGTTGCCGCATCAACTGCACTACGAAAAAAAAAATACATCACAGTTTCACCATAAGGGCGATGCAATGAATGCGGTAGCAACGCGCTAGAATATTACACGTAGTGTAAGACTCGTAGCTGTAGTGGCAGTATGAACTGAACCTAAGCTGGCCAAGCAAAAACGAGCTGTTGGGCTAGGGGACCTCTGTCTGAATCCTGCCATTGAAAATTTTCATTTACCGTTATTAATTAAAGCTGACGCTTTTCTCAGCGACTTTACCGCCAGTTTTCTGCATCGGGTATGTTTCAAATCTCCTTCCTGGGCTGATCCCAGAGGTAGTGTACAGCCGCGCCAATAAAATTACATAATTTTCAGGTTTGAGCTATGTTATTGTTTCACACTTTTAATATCTAAGTCTGAGGAGGGGAGAGATGCAAATGAGAGAAAGGCAGGGAGGTTAACCAGACTTAAAACGTCCGGTTTGCTACCATGCATTAGGGGAAGGGAAAAGGGGAAGTAAAGACGAAAAGAAGAGCGTGACAAAAATAAAAGCGTGAGAAAAAAAAGTCTGAGGAGCTTTAAGATAAAAGGCATGCACTGCTGGTGTTTTGTTTCATGACATTTGTCTGTGGGCTGTCATTCTCAAAAGTCTGAGGAATAATGTCGTCAAAAGTGTGAGACCTGATATGAGCAGCTTTAGTGATAGAATGATGTGGCAATATAACCCGCATATACAGCACGTCATATAGCGTGGCATGGCATATACAGCATAAATATACCTTATAGTTGACAGTCACTTAAGTATCCTTACGTGATTTGAATGTGAAAGCTTGACGACTTCTCTAAGTTATCACATTAAAATAATATCTACCTTAACACAGCTTAATATATCTTAATCCACCTTAATCCACCCTAATTCACTCTAATTCACCTCCATCCACGCTGATGATTATTTTTCCTGCCACTTGTTGCGGACATCGCCGGCTTTTCTCCCTCATAGGGCATATGATGCTTTCGCATTTATAATATATATAAGGAACTGCACGGCGACGGCGACGGCAAAAATTCGCTTGGGTTGTCCATATAATTGCCATCGCAATAATATGCGACACACATTCGCTGAATATAAGCGGCAGCACGATAAACTATAGGACAGAGATGTTCACCAGAACGACAGGGGTTGAAGACAGATGTTTGCCATCATTGACGGCAAAATGGTTCTGCTTTAATTACGTTAGCGGCGTGAGACGAATGAAGTTCTTGGCTCCGAGGTTTTTTTTTTTTTCTTCCTGCGTCTGTTATTTAGCGTCGCTTTTCGCCTGCGGCGAAGAACATGCACCCTGCGGTAGCAGATACAGGGGCCGCGACGAGAATAAATCGTCAGTTGAATGTCGGCAGTCTCGTTCTTGTCCTGCTTGCATCTATCTTCGTCCCCAGTTTATCGCACTCTTGTTAATAATTAAATAATGCCACTTTGCGTGGTTTATTTCTTAAACAGATCCGTTAGTTTGGCACAAGTGAACCCCACATATAGAATGACCGTCAAAGAAACTGTTGGCACAACGACAACGACGTGTGAAGGAGCGCTATCAGGGCGTTGCCTGTACAGAGCTCCAGCAGGTGCGATACGGGCTGTCTATAGCCCAGATACCCGCGTGAAGACCATGAGGGTCCCCCACGGAGGTGAGTCACCCCCATTGGGAAGTTTGACGCACGGTAATGAGGGCATGTATAATTCGCGCTTCCTCTGATTGTAGCTTCCAGATGGACGCCACCATACCTGCCTAAGCGTGCGAGACTGCCTTCATTATACGCCCGTCCCTGTAGGACCCTCTTTAGCCTAATTTAGGGCAAATGATTCCCTTCACACCGGCAATAGTACGGCTACAGATGAAAGTATCCATTTTGCGCGATAATCGCAGCTTCGAAAGGGCTGCTTAGTGGCTATAGTGTTGGGCTGCTAAGCATGGAGGTCGCGGGATCGAATCCAGGCCACGGCGGCCGCATTTCGAAGGAAGCGAAATGCGAAAACACCCGTGTATTTAGATTTAGGTGCACGTTAAAGAACTCCAGGTAGTCAAAATTTCCGGAGTCCCCCGATAATCCGATAGTCCGCCTCATAATCAGATCGTAGTTTTTGGCACGTAAAACCTCAAAATTTTTTTTCGAAAGGGCAGAATGAGACTGTGCTTACTGCTCCGCCAAGCATGGCTGGGTTTAAAATATTCGAGGCGAGATGTACTCGATGAGAGTGGCTAGAATATATCGACACACCTACACTGTTTAGCTTTCTTTTAGCGACCATTTTTTACCGGTTAACCACTGTTACGACGTTATCCTTATATTCTTCGGCGCGATGCACCTCTATACATCTATCCGAAATTTGCTTGCGAGTTAGGCTTTCTTAAAAGTCACTTTCTTACTTAAGAAAACAAAAACAAAAAAGATGGCGCTGTGTGCTGTTTCATGTGCCTTCTCCGATCCCGACATCGTGGCTGTGCTATCACAAATTGCGATATGTGCTCTCACGCCGGAACAAAACAGGCCGCTGTGTATGACAACGGGGCGATTCGTTTTGCAAAGGCTTAGTTTTGGGACGAGAGCGCCTGAATCCGGCTACGCACCGATCCCATATTTCAATTTGAAGCAATCGGGCGTACGCAATGTCTTTAATTTCTTCGCGTCCGCATTTCATTCCGGCGTGATTCAATTGAACTGAATGGTTTATAAATCTACCAAGAAAAATAAAAACAGCACACAAGCCTCCTATTTTGTACACAACAGTAATTACATGCGGTTTCTCTCTCATCATTTATAAACGTGCGCGCCGCAAACCGAGTCCTGTTTATGCTCGAAACTTTAACTCGTACGGCATACCGTGAGCGGGCTAGCGAACAATTTCCTCCTTGGAATAAACGAAGCAGCGAAGCGGGTCGCACGATATTCACCCCCTCGTACATTTTCCAGAGAACGAATTGGTGCAGTCACGACTGCTGGTTAAAGTCATCCGATGTGGACGAGCACCGATGTCGTTTGGGTCGTCGAGGTTGGCGCGCGAGCCCTTGCGATAATTCTTTTGCAACAGTTCAGAGTGGCTCCTGCTGGTCGGCTTGAAAGCGAGGGAGAGAGACATAGAAGTGAAGGAAAGGCAGGGAGGTAAACATGACACAGGTTCAGTTTGCTGCCCTACACGGAGGGAGAAGGGGGTCAGGGCATGAAAAATAAAGAAAGAAGAGAATGCGCTCAAGTTGTCGCTTCGTCCGGAGGTGCAGCTCGAAAGCACAGTCGCTCACTGAGGTGTGCATGTCGACTTCAGGAGCTGCAGTAATGCGTTTCCGATCACTGAGGCATATGTGGCCACGGTGCGGGCACTTTCTTTTGTCGTCGTCAGTGATCTCGAGTCGCCACGTTCTAACGTATAGGGCGGAGCGGAAAGCGCTGGTTGTCATAGCGGGAACAGATGCAGGGATTGTTCGAACCACTCCTCGAACCAGCAAGCGTCGCACGACGGCGTGTCGCTGATCTCAATGCGGAACGAATAACTCTTGGCGAATGTCACGTGCCCAGTCACAACAGCGACGCAATAACGTTGTGTCGCAGCTGGTGAGGACTCGCAGTACTAGCTAGAGCTTCGTCGAAAGGCAGTTCGAGAGAAAGCGAAATGGGGTGGCGGCTGTGGGGACAGTTGTGGTGCGAAAACCTCCAGGGCAAAAGTACGCGTGGGCCGCATGCGTAGCTAAGGATTAGGACTCGTTGCGAATACGAATACGGAATCAATACGAGCTAGCTAACCCGTATTGCTTATGCACTGCAGGCTTCAGTTTTGACTCCCTAAACAATACGATGCATTTTCACGTCTTGCGTCAGTTTTTGAAAGAATCGTAAAGTAACAATGTACGTTAGCATCACGCATTTTATTATTATTATTATTATTATTATTATTATTATTATTATTATTATTATTTCTGATCCTGTTTGTACTAACCCACCCTGCTATGTCTCCTACTGAGACAGTAGTATGCGCAAATAAATTTCACAAAGAAATTAAACCAAAGCTTAGCAATCGTAAGCAGCGTGCTTGTTTATTATTATAATAATAATAATAATAATAATAATAATAATAATAATAATAATAATAATAATAATAATAATAATAATAATAATTTGCAAACCAGCACACCAGTTTGTCGCGAACGGTCAACTGAGCTCTTACTGTCTTTCTCCCTTTCTTTTCCCATTATGCTCTCCGTGTCAAGTACCGCAAGGGCAATTCTCAGGAAAAAAGAAAAAAAACATTCAGTGCGACAGGCACATCTGTAGAAACAAGGCGCTCACGATAGTATATATAGTAGTTGTAGCGTGCGGTTGTTTCCGTGTTGGAGTGCCTTCTATTACAGCAGGACGAACGATCCATCGATATCTCGATCGATTGGTTTATTGATTGACTGATTAATTAATTTCTTTATTTATTAAATTTGTAATAACGGTGAAAAACACCTAGCTTGCTGGTCTCTCCAGAATGACAAATATGTTTAACAAACTAGAGGAGAATACGAGGTCAAAATAATCCTTACAGAAGCAACAAAGCAGGTTACTGGCGCACGCGGTAACTTATAAAATAGAAGAAGAATGGATTTCTAAAAAATGGAACCGTAACACGTCCAGCAAAAAAAACAACAATTGTTTTGCTAAAAAATAGAGAAATACCAAGATCACCGCAGGAAACATACTCGGAACAGTCATTTTCTTTATCATGAACAAGAATGTGGTGTTAAGCTCCCGCCTTAGTTTGCATCGTAAACTTCGCCATAACGACGTCCCTTCATCTCGTCGAGCCCGCAGTATCACCACACTTTTTTTTTAGTTAGCTTGCTCATCTTTAATACATCTATCCATTGCTATTATTAACCGAAGGTCCCGTTGCAGTCTTTGACTTTGGGACCCTCGTCTGTACATATCCTTTTACCCATTCACTGTACTTAAAGAATAATAAACTGAAACTTATTGAAAAAAAAGCTTTCGTGTGTGAGCGTTGTTCGTACATACGTACAGTGCACACAGGTTGGTTCTTCTGGCGCTTCGCATCCCAGCAGCAGCACACCTCCTGTCGGAGGAACCTTTTCTGTTATGCTTGTGATAATACAGTGGGGCTAAACTTGAGGTTTCCGTCCGTTCCCATACCAGTGTGAGGAGCGCATAAAAATATATATATATCTACGAGGTTTATTTTTGGCCTTCTATGCATTTAACATTTCTTCATTCGCACTTAAAAAAACCATGACTGCAGGGCCATCTTGCGTGGCATCTTTCAATTTTTCGTTTCTACGCCGCCTGATAATCCCTCATTCCAAGAACTGCATGTGCTTGTGACATTCTGCTGACACGCGCTGGGTTGTAGTTTCCTTCAATAGGCCGCTTACTCCGCCCCACGTATTCTAGGTTGTCCGTACTAGAGTATTTTTGTACCATAATAAATCTGGTGTAATGTCATACAATAAAGAAATTACTCGGAAACACTGACAAATGAATGAGTGAATGAATGAATGAATGAATGAATGAATGAATGAATGAATGAATGAATGAATGAATGAATGAATGAATGAATGAATGAATGAATGAATGCGACGATTCCACTCACTGTGGGAATGAATGCTAAGCGAAACAATTTGCACGTAGCTGGCTATGCAGCATTGTTTAAGGTTATTCGACGCGAGAGACCAGATAGACCAACGTGTTTGTGTAGAGCAAGCACGTTTGTGTGTGACTCGAGCTTGTGTGTGACATCAGAAGCAAGACGACGACGACGAAGGTGACGGCGACAGTAGGAGTGCGATGGCACGACGAAATTTCCTTTTTTTATCATCTAGGAAGAAACGTTATTAACCCTCTCCGTTACATCCAGGGGCCATGACTGGCACAATGTCGCGCAGTGTGTTCGTATATAGCGTCACCAGCTGCGAGACAAGGAATGGAGAACGTGAGCCGATCCCCAAAGGCCGCAGTCTAACGCAGGGCCTTATACCTGCCACGAGGCAAGAATGGGAGGGACTCTCGAGGCACGCGAAAGTAAGACAGTGGCAATTGTCTGTGTGGCCGAATGGAAACTGGCACGCGCGCTCACGTGCTACGTTGCGTTCTATGTCTCGCGAGTTCGTGCTGTAATAACGAGGCGCAGGCACCAGTCGTCCTAAAGAGCTGGCTGGCGTTTGCGCGAGAGAAACGTCCGGGCGATCGTGGCCGTGCGGGTAGACAATGCAGCTTGTTGTCCGTGGGACAAGGCTTTTTTTTTTTTCTGTAGTCATGTTTATTTTTAGGACCCATTGTTTCACTGGAACACACTACGAGGAACACACACACACACACAAAACAAAGGGACCTCCCGATAACGCCACATTGAATTCGATATTTACTTGGACATCGAGAAATTCCTTACGATGTCTTCGTGGTTCTCAGCCTTCGCAGTATATTGAGGACGAGAATGCAAGTGCGCTACGCCGATATTAAAGCGCGTGGCGTGCGAGAAACTTTCGTTGAAAGTGTGACGCACATTCGTGATGGACAGCCCTCCCCCCCCTCCCCCCCAGTTTGTAAAGTTGCCAAATGACATCGTGTGCTTGAAGGTTTAGAACTGTTGTTTTGGAAATTATAATTGCTATTGTATTTTTGAAGAATGTTTAGTGTTTGTATTGTGAATTAATATGTTGGAAATCAACAAAGAACAAGAGAGATCGTGGCTTACGGGTATAGCATTAGGCTTTTGTGCTCGGAGTCGTCAGGTTCGATTTCACCATCGGAAACTCAATTTTTTTTTTCTTTTAATTAAACAAGTCAGAAACGAGACGAGACCGACCTATACCTACCGCGAGGTGTCTGGAATGAGCCAAATAATGATTCGCATTCATAAATAAATACTTTGTTTAATTAAATTGCGCGTCTATTTTCATTCACTTCAAGCAAGCCACCGCCACCAAGGCAAAAGAGAAAGAAACAATACGCGCCAGACATAACAGTGGGTAAATTAGTGCGATGCAATGCCATTCACTTAAGGTGGTGCCCACCAAAACAACTGTACGTACGTCCAGCGGTCAATGCTACAGAAATAAGAGCAGAAGACGTCTTTAAAAATTCGCGAAATCGAGGCCGTTTTTCAACCTAATTTTGAGATATCGTATATACCCCAATACCCCACGTTTGCTCGGGTGAATCCATAAGCCTCTTGATAAAAAATTATATAGTCTAGTACAGCCGAAAACTATCGCTAGTACTTTTGAAGGGCGTATGAATTTGATCGCTTGCACAGCTTCGCCGTCTTTGATGTATATAAACGGATCAGATTGGCATGCACCTCCTATGGATCTTTTTTTTTCTCCACAAAGAACAGCTCTTTCTGTAACATTGCCTTCTTCCTATACATAAGTGCCAATTCTCCCGAATTTTTTCGCAAAGTTTACGAATTGGGGCTCGTTTTACGATTTAGGAATGTTGCGTCAATATTTACGAAAAATAAATTTTATTCGCGAAAATGTTGCGCGTCATCGGCGCCTAACATTCGTTTGGAAGTCTTCTAGTGACGAAGTCTTCTAGTGGGATCAAGTCTATAGAGACAAGTTCCTGAATCAGGCGAAATCGGACAGCAGCAAATTCAATGAAAACGTTGCAGTTGTTTTTAAAAAAAACGTGCTTGTCAATCTTTTCCGTGTGAAGTTTGCTGTTGCTTGCATGCTGGGTCTACAGTTAAATTATCACGGATCTCTCTTACAGACAGTTACATCTCTCACAGACAGTCACAGACAGTCACAGACAGTGCTTTACAGTTGCTTGGGGCAACTGTAAAGGGGAAAAATATCCGTGCTACCCTTCTCCCCAATTCTCGGGTGTCATCACCGCGATATTTTAGGAATTTTAAAGTTCAAATGTTCAAATGTTCTCAAACTTATTTGTACTGCTTTTTATGTTTTTTTTTTCAGCGAAGCTGTTAATGCGGCTAGAAGCACTCCAAAACGTTATATCCAGTTCTCACTGTTTTCTACAAAAACTAGATCACTCACGAAGTTTATATCTTGAGAACAAGTGGGGCGTAATCCAGGGAAATGTGCAACCAAATGTGGAAATGCATGTGTCAATTAGGTATAAATGAAAATTGCTAAACCGTGTGCATTGCAGCCTATTTAGAGGCGTCATATTAAACGCTTCAAACGTTTCTCCGCATTCCTGGAAGGACCGAAAAAGGTAGAGATTTCCCGTCATGAGGAAACGGGGGCCACTTCATGGCATACGTGTACCGTGAAGTTTGAATTGAGTAGGTTAATTATGCGCTTTGAAAATAATTACTAAACGCTTGCCATCTGCCAATTTTTGTGCGCTATACAAGTCATTAGTTATTTTCCCCCGGTCTCCTCGGTGAACTATGCGAGACACGGTGTTTGCACTTCGTTGAATTAGGAATCATGTTGTGAGGGACGAGCGATAAGTGATTAATCTGTCTGTTTTAATTGCAGGCCTTTCATGAAGTTACTTTTGTCAAGCATTCCAAGGTGTCATACTGCCGTTATTCGCAATGTTTCCCAGACTCTTAAAATATTTGCACACGATACAAACTTCAATTTCGGAGAAAATGTGGGTAGCTGATGTCTAAAGTGTGGCAAAAGCGATCACGTTCGTGGCTTAAATAAAAGCATTACAAGTAATCATTGAAATCACGTTTTTGTGTCTGTTCTTATTCCTTTTTTTTCCTGCGTGCTATGAGGCTTACCTGGTGTTCCCCGTGAACTAAACGAGGCAGTTTTCTTAATATTTGGTGAGAGTAAAGGCCAGGTAATGGGTGATGTGTAGGCAACATTGAAAGTGGTTGAGTTAATTGGGGCCTTGTCAATAAAGTACGTAGGCAAGCGCTTTAGAGCGTTATGACTGTGTATTACGAGCGGCACAAATTTTAGCCTGTCGCTCTGGAAGGACTACAAAATCCACCGACGTGAAATTTCGCGAAAATGGGTGGAATGCTACGGCAAATCCCTGTACGAACTCAAACGCATATGAATCAGATACAGCC
Organism: Dermacentor andersoni; assembly: GCF_023375885.2. NCBI lineage: Eukaryota > Metazoa > Arthropoda > Arachnida > Ixodida > Ixodidae > Dermacentor > Dermacentor andersoni. The sequence goes on along the minus strand of NC_092817.1, from coordinate 122,228,043 downwards.
TTTGTAAAACATTTCTTAATGAAGAGTTGGAAAGCGTCATGCGGCCGCTATCAGGTATGCTTCACAATTTGCCGACATAACTGTAGATTACACCAGGCTCATATTTCATGGAAATCAGGAGCCATGGCAAGTTAAACATGTGGCAATATTTCTACGTTCCTGGCCTAATTGGAAGCGTTGTAAATAATTACTGAAGCCGTTTTTCACCCCTTTTATGAGTCATAAGGCGTTTGCAGTTGGTTTTCTCAAGTGTCCTCGGTAAGCTAAACAAGGCACCTTGTTTATATTTGGCGAGAATAATGGGCGCGTTATGGGTAATGTGCAGGCAAAGTTGAAGGTGCGGGGACTAATTATGGCCTTTGCAGAAAATTACGTATGCAAGCGATACGGAGCTTTAATTAGTGTGCGTTACGAACAACGCAGAATTCATGCCGTTGCCTTTGAGGAACTGTGAACGCAACCGAGGTCAAATTTAGCAGTAAAGGGGGAGGAGGGGATATGGGGGTGCACTATGATCATTCCTCTGGCGATGTAAAAATTTGCCTGGACGAACTGCTGCCTTTGTAAACATTCCTTACGAAGTGCTCAAAAGCGCTATAAGCTGGCAAGGTCTCAAATGCAAGTCACACACGGACAACGCTTTAGCATATGTTATTAGCCAACTGAAAATCTTTTTTTGCAGCTGCTCTAAAGGAGTAGCCTCGCTGAATATCTGGTTGCGATTCTCCAATGCCGCACGAGCATGCAGTGTGTGTGTGTGTGTGTGTGTGTGTGTGTGTGTGTGTGTGTGTGTGTGTGTGTGTGTGTGTGTGTGTGTGTGTGTGTGTGTGTGTGTGTGTGTGTGTGTGTGTGTGTGTGTGTGTGTGTGTGTGTGTGTGTGTGTGTGTGTGTGTGTGTGTGTGTGTGTGTGTGTGTGTGTGTGTGTGTGTGTGTGTGTGTGTGTGTGTGTGTGTGTGTGTGTGTGTGTGTGTGTGTGTGTGTGTGTGTGTGTGTGTGTGTGTGTGTGTGTGTGTGTGTGTGTGTGTGTGTGTGTGTGTGTGTGTGTGTGTGTGTGTGTGTGTGTGTGTGTGTGTGTGTGTGTGTGTGTGTGTGTGTGTGTGTGTGTGTGTGTGTGTGTGTGTGTGTGTGTGTGTGTGTGTGTGTGTGTGTGTGTGTGTGTGTGTGTGTGTGTGTGTGTGTGTGTGTGTGTGTGTGTGTGTGTGTGTGTGTGTGTGTGTGTGTGTGTGTGTGTGTGTGTGTGTGTGTGTGTGTGTGTGTGTGTGTGTGTGTGTGTGTGTGTGTGTGTGTGTGTGTGTGTGTGTGTGTGTGTGTGTGTGTGTGTGTGTGTGTGTGTGTGTGTGTGTGTGTGTGTGTGTGTGTGTGTGTGTGTGTGTGTGTGTGTGTGTGTGTGTGTGTGTGTGTGTGTGTGTGTGTGTGTGTGTGTGTGTGTGTGTGTGTGTGTGTGTGTGTGTGTGTGTGTGTGTGTGTGTGTGTGTGTGTGTGTGTGTGTGTGTGTGTGTGTGTTATTTCTTTTCTTTCGTTTTATTCGGACTGTGGCAGCGCGCGCTGTATCTATCCGTACGAATTACATTATCATAGGTTCGTATTGGTGTGTGTAGTGATTCGTGATGAAGCCCAACTGTGAGTGTGCATTGCGTGTCTACGCACGCCTTACGGGCTAGAAACTGCTAGGCACCGAAAAATTTAAGGAAATCCACGCATGCGCCATATTAGTAGACATGTAACTATGTAGCCATCCGAGAAACATTAGAATGTGTGCATAACGTTTGAGTGCTACAAAGCCGACTACACTAAACAATATTGAGACACGACAGAAATAAATAAATAAATAAATAAGTAAATAAATAAATAAATACAGAAGGAAAGAAATATTCACAGAGGCAAGCATATTCTACAGCCTATGCTATAGCTGTATATGCACTTCGTAAAACCAGTGTTTTTCTTATTGGGACGGGATACGGTATCTGTTTCCTTTTTTGTTTTTTTCTAGAGGGATGGAAAGGCGACGCTTCTCTTTCATTTTTTCTAGTGAAACATTTAAAAGGTCAAAACTCCACGTCGTTGTGACAGACAGATCGCGTTCAAGCGTTGCTCACATAGTAGCAACGAAAAAGCCTGTCGCCTCGAAAGGACGCGCTGTAATTTCCGCGTGATAACAGTCACGCAACCATATGCTCTTTTCCAAACAAGGACGCTGCATCCTTGGTGGTGTGACAACTTACAAGCTGCGCGCTGCAGCAGTCACAGCTTCCACCATTCCGCCCACGCCGGAACTTGGCACGCGTCGCACGGCCGAAACGAGGCGAAGGCGACGATTTATTTACGTATTTACGTAACCTGTGTCTCATAACGCAAGACAGAAGAAAAAAAAAGGAACTCTGTAAAGCAGTATACGCGCTCGGAGCAACGCCACAAAACTTCACCGCACCGCAATCGAGGGGTTCCGTGCAGGGACGCTCTGCGCTGAAAACATTAAATTGAGGTAGATATGGCACTTGAGCGCTAAAAGCTAAAGTTGGCAGCGCATCATCGTACGTGTCTATTTCTTAACGCATGTCAAGAAGATTAATGGACAAACAAACTAAGCAGAAAGAAAGACAACTGAAGCTGCCATGTAAGGGTCGTCGACACCCCCGTTCCAAATGTTATCGCCCTTGCCCTTTGCAGTAGACGATGGTATACGCAGAGCTGGGTTCGGGCAGCTTTACATATTCAAGGGACCACCGAAACCAGACTCAAATAAAAAAGAAAAGCCAACACCCGTGAAACAAGTGTGGAGAATTCACAGCTCAGGCGAGATTTGGAAGCGCGCTCACCGCCTCCGTTAGGCTTAGCTACTTCCTGAGCCGAAAAGGGGGAGTTTCGTGGCGACCGCAGCTCTTTTTCACAAACACTAAATTCGCTACAGTGCACGTCGGAGACGAGACGCACGCTCGTCTGCCGCAGATTAGTCGGGCACTGCGAGATCAAACGACGCCGCCCGCGGAGTGAGCGCCGACGATGGTCTTTCGTGTATAGCGCACAAGCATAGATGCGCCCCCGTAGCTGCGAGCGAGCTTTCCGGAGTTGTGTAGGTGTCGCACCGGTGTTTCGTTTCCCCACGAAAGCGACGACGCTAAAGGCGCGCCAGCCTCGGCCAAAGCAGCGGACGCGGGATTGCCTTCGCTCGTGGCTTTAAGACGGCAGTTCCTCTCGAACACCGAAAGGAGGGCTCCGCCGCAGTCGCTCAAGAGCCAAGAAAACAGCGAGACACTGCGAGCGGCGGCCTCCGCGAGGCCTAGCGGTTCCGGAAAGCGGAGCGCGCGCGCGCGCGCGCGATCTAGGGAGGGGGGAGGGGGGGTCACAAGCAGCAGTGGGGCCGCTGTGGTACTACTCACTTGAGGATCTCCTTCTCGCGGTCCTCCTCTTCCTTCTGGCGTGCCATGACCGACTCGATGATGCGGCGCTCTTCCTCGGTCAGGTGGCTCAGGTCCGGCATGGGCGGAGGCCCCGCGCCGCTCATGGGGGGCCCCGCCGCTTTCGGCGCCGCCGACGTCATGGCACGAGCCGCCGGCGGCAGCACGGAGCCGAGGGGCCCCTTGGGTCCTCCGAACAGCGGGAACGAGAACACGCTGGCAGCCGTCGGACGCACGCCGCCCACCACCGCGACGCTTCATTGGGCAGCTACGGCGGGGCCGGCCTCGCGAGCCACTGCCGCCCGCCGGCGCAGCCGACGACACATCATCGCGGGCCGCAGAAGGCAGCGGCGGCGGTGGCCGCACGGCGCGCGCGGCTCGCGCGCGTGAGCGCGCTCGCTTCTCTCACGCCGCTGGCCGCGAGCGCCCGCTTAGGCCTTCTTCGCCGCCCGAGACGACGACGCGCTCACCGCACTCCTCACCCCACATGCGGGAACCAAAACCAGGCACGGCGGCGGCCCCGCCGATCAAGCAAGGAACACAGCAGCGCACTGGGAACAGCAGGGCCCCCCTTCTACTTTCGACGGCGCGCACACAGACGACGAAGACGGCGGAGACGACGCGGGGTCCCCCCGTCCGCACCGTAGAATAGGAACCACTGCCGCGAACACTCCGCGTTTCGTGCCCCCGCTCTTGGCCACCAAAAAGAAACAACCAAGCGCTCTCGGTGATTCGGCACCCGCGGCTGTGTGCCTGCGCTGCTCGGGCTGCCGAGGGGACGGCGGCGGCGCAGGCGGTGGGCTTCTCCTGACGTCAACGCGCCGACGCCGCGGCCAATCGACGCGCCACACTTCCGGGTCGTCACGCTCGCCCGCGCGCGTCACTTCCGCCGCCGTCGCTGCTTCCGGCACAGCCGTGACCGAGCGTCTCAATGGAAGCCGCAGCCGCGGCTCCAGCCGCGCGAAGAAGGCGCGACGCACGTTTCTCATCACGAGCGACTATGGGGAAGGCAGCAGCTCGCCACCTGTCGCTCTCGTTAGGTTGCATGTGACTCGCCTCGCGTGACCACTTCTGACACCAGATAGGTATAGACTAATGCAATAACTGTTCGTAACTTTTCCGACACGGGGTGCAAAATCACCGAAGATCTAAAATGCAAGCACGCAAGAAGGTACCCCGGAGTTTGAGCGCACCTTAACAGCAAACGCTTCGATGCTGTGTCCAACGACCATTGAAGGTTCCGGCGCATGCCACCGAAAGGGCACTTCACCATGAAATGACTCATAGTGCGGAGAAGCCGAATCCTAGAAACCAACGTGCATGCTTGACGCGGGGTGAAAAGGTGTCGCACGCCTCACTCTGACAGGTCCCGTAAGGGTGCGTGGCACTACTTTGTTCAGTAAAGAAACCCAAATACGAAGCAACGATGCAGCTCCATACCTAAAAGAACGACTTAATTTTTAAACGACATGTTGAAAAAAACTAAATCGTTGGGTTTTACCTGCCATAACCACGATCCGATTATGAGGCGCGCCGTAGTGGGGGACTTCGAATTAATTTTGACCGCCTGGAGTTCTCTAACTTGCACCCAAATCTAAATAAACGAGTGTTTTTGCATTTCGCCCCCATCGAAATGCGGTCGCCGTGGCCGGAATTTGATCCCGCGACCTCGTGCTTAGCCGCGCAACAACAAAGCCTCTAAGCAACCGCGGCGGGTTAAGCGACATCATCACACTGGATATTGGAACGCCTTTTCTGTTACATGTTTTCTTTTTGTTTTCTTCTTTCATTTCTTTTTTTTTCTTCTTGTTCCTTTTTCCTCCTCGCTCTTTGTCGTCTTTACAATCCGTATATCCCCCACCCCAGTGCAGGGTAGCAAACCGGAAACTCGCCTTTGGTTAACCTCCCTGCTTTTCCTCTCTCTATTCATACAGGAGCTTCAATGCATACGCAATCAAGTATGAATACTGTGAACGATTTTATATCGGTTTGCCAACTCAATTTTTCGATCGATTGAAACTTTAATTTTTGCCATAAATTGCGGGCGCCAGAGCGCGCAAAGTGAAGAGACCAAATATGTATTTAGACAGAAATGTGCAGGTACTGTTCGCTGGACGGAGCTTTCGTAGATCACTGGACGTTCTCGGAATCCTCCCACGACCCTGGCCATGAATCGAAAGATGGCATTGCGTCACGGCATGTCGTGATGTAGAGACCTTAATCCTGTATGACAACACATAATCGGCTAGAGTGGGGTGCACGCAATGCCGCCATCTGGTTTCCGATCCTAGAATCGTCACCTCAGAACGGCTGTTTATCGGTTATAAATCGGCGCGATTACCAATAAACAGTATTATTCATAATGCTAAACGGTTTGACTAACGGTCTAAACAAATCAGCGACGTTGTCGAGGAGAAAGAACGGGATTTGAAATCCCTGCCTTGTCCAATTCTCAGCTGTGTATCTACGTGTCGGCTCGGAACAATTGCGCGTACGTTCACAAAGACTTCGCGATGCTCCACAAGCGCGGCTTTCAATTGCACAGAGGTGTTATTGTTAGAAGCTGCACAGCGTCCCACCTTATTATTATTATTTCTTGTCTTCAGTGAATGGCTATTGTTTTACGTGTTACGCATTGGTTCCTTCTGGTACCACGAGTGACAAACCCGATGAATTTAAAATATTTCATTCATTTTCATTCGTTCATTCAGGCCATGGACTGCTGTTCCGAATAAAAAGAAAAATCGGGTGCGTTGTATCAGGGACGCAGCTGCAGTGGGTTACGTGAAACAACTTGTACGCTCTGCGGACGCGGTGTATGGACATTGGGGTACACTGAAATGGACGTAAACCAAATACTCAAGTTACATTTATTCAGGCATTCTAAAGCTTGCTTATGTTACAGCTAGCGTCTGATGCTCTAATTTCGCAATTGTGCTCGCTGCCTATTTGTATAGTAGGCCCGTTTGTATTGCAGAGGCTGTCTGAGCACTATAGGGCAAAGAAATGCCCTCCCCCCCTTGCCCTCTACTGGTGGCGCCCGAGACTGCCCTGCATCGCTCGAGCCCGTCACATCAATTGATGGTCGGGGCTCCGGCGCTTGCTTCAACCTCGTGCGCTTGCACTCTCTATGGAAACGGACGCATTATGCAGTGGTCAGAGAGGGTTGGATATCCCTTTGCGTTGCTTCCCGAGCCCCCTCATGCCATTTCTGCAACGTAGGTGTCGAACGCAGGGACGGCGGGGGTGTGAGCATAGCGGAGCAAGGGGGAAATTTCTGCAACAAATTGCGATCTTGTGGGTCTTGTAATCCCTCATGAGCACCAGTAGGAGTTTGATAAGTGATACCTACTATGGCATGGTCGGCTCTCTCAAACGCGACCGCACGTTTGGATGGACAAACGTACTGCCGAGCTACGCCAATCTGATCGCCGCGCGCGCGAGACTAAATTCACTCCGATTGCGCCACGCGTGGCGCAATAATAGCGCCGTCTGTGCACGCGACACGTGCATTATAGAGTAATGGATTCTTTCCGCTACACGACGATACCAAAGTATAAGGCGCCTTGGGTAGTACGGTTGCAAGGATATACGCAATGATGCGATAACATGGTTTCGTTGCATGCGTTTTTTTTTTTTTTCGGCCTCTTCTGACCGATTTTAAGGACGTTTAACGCCATCAAAATTTCTTCCATCGTTATTCCAAATATTTCACACGCACTGGTTGTCTTGACACTGAAGTTCCTCATTTCAACGAAACCGACTTTTTACTCTCTCCAGAATGCGCTCGAACCTAAAACTGGCCAGTTATATTGAATTTACGCCTCTTGGTGGCACTATACTCTCGTTTCAAGCGTCAGTGCGCTCCAAGGAAGGGATACGAAGCCATTAAATTCGGTAAGAAACTAGATCACCAGTCAATAAAAAAACTGAATACTCGTGACACCTATAATAATAATAATAATAATAATAATAATAATAATAATAATAATAATAATAATAATAATAATTATTATTATTATTATTATTATTATTATTATTATTATTATTATTATTATTATTATTATTATTGTTGTTGTTGTTGTTGTTGTTGTTGTTGTTATTATTATTATTACCCTGCCTATACACTTTAAGAAGTAGGGGATAGAAAATAAAGTTGAGGCTTCACGATCGCAAGAAGTAGCCATTGAAACAAACTGACTTGACTGATTACTTAAATGGGATTTTGTTACTTTAACCATTACTGAATGTGTTAATTTAATCATTACTTGAATGCGTTATCTGTTCAGTGTGTCGCTCATTCTTATATATGTTCTGTGCTGCAAATTGTGCGTGATCGTGAGCCTCCACTAGCTTCGGCTGTCAGCCCAACAGTTTTCCAGTGTGCTGTGCTTTTCGCGTGATCAATTAAGATGAAATTAACTGCAACGCTTTCTTGCCGTTTCACGTGAGCGTCATCCAGCCTGCAAATGTGAAATGACCACCAACCGAAGGCCGGGAATTTCTCAGCACCCAAAGAATTAACCTGCAACCACGTTTACTAGAATGCATCAGTAGGCTCACTTGCACTTCATAGCCCATCGGTTCTCAAGCGATGGGGTGCAAAACCAAGTCCACTCCTGTTTTTTTATCAATCCGCAATGTACTGGCGCGACCCATCAGTGCATATTTGAATGAAATCATGGGCGCTATAACGTAAAGCTATCCCTAGCTTTTCGACTCTGGGGGTCCTATAACGCAAAACTATTCCAGTCTGTTTTTATTCTGATCTCCTGACGTCAAATTTACGTAACCACTGACGCAAGCATCGGGTGGTAACCAGCAGCGTTGCTTGAAAAGTCCAATCAAACGGGTTTCTCGTTTATAGGATGTCACTTTGTTTTTTGTTTTTTCAAAGCATTGCCTACATTGAGCCTTTTTTGTTATCTGATTGGCTGATGAGAGGCGAGGACCACGCTCAAGGGGCCTGAGTTTCGGTGGGGCCGAGCCAGCACAGTGAAAGTAGATAACCGGAAGAGGAGGGTGGTGCAGGCGCCTGCGACTGGTCCGCTTCCCTTTACATGCTTTGGGTGGTCGAAAATCGCAGCGGCGTGCAACGGAAGGTTAAGAATGCCGCTAAAACGGATCGTCAGCAAAGAAGACTTGACAGAGCGATGTCGTATACGTGCCGAAAGGTCTCGATAACGTTATACTGCCACGCATTTTTTTTTTAATTTTACGCAAATAAATTCACGCTCCTCGGCATCTACGAGTATCCAGTGGCAGAGCGATCGGCGGGCAGCCATCTTCTACTCCTTTAGAAACGAGGCAGTCTCCGGCTATCCAGAAAAAATCCAATTTTGTTCGGCATATTAATGCGTCCTTAACGCGTACACGTCAATTTGACGCGGTGAGTTTTTGCGGTTTTGTGACGTCACGTGACAGACAGGCGAAGTGGGTGCAGCCCGAAAACGTTGGACCAATACCAAATGCTCAAACGACGCCTTTTTCGCTTACGGCGAAACGAAAATAATATTTTTCTTTCGTTCGGTCTAATCATGCATAATAAGTGTGCACATGTATCAGATGGGACGTTATCACGGTTTTCGTGACGCCGCGTGACAGACAGGTGCAAGGGGATGGCCCGGAAATTCTTGACCAACCGTCGAGGGCTGTTTGCAGAATAAGAACGGCAAAGTTTTGGCATAGCTTTCTGATGTAGCGCCCCATTTATGCAATCAGTCATCCACGATTGCTCAAAATGTTTTCGGGCCATCCCCACTTCACGTGTCTGTCACGCTACATCAGGAAAACCGCGAATACTCCCAATCTGACATGACGTCTACACACTGATTATGCATGATTAGAACGAACAAGAGAACCATAATTTCCAATTTTACACCTTTTTCGCCATCAGCCCTCCGCTATTGGTCAAAAGCTTTTGGGCTGCGCCCACTCTGCCTGTCTGTCACGTGACGTCACAAAACCGCGAATACTCGCCGCGTCAAGCTGACGTGTAGGCAGTAAAGGTGCATTAATAAGCCGAAGAAAACACAGCTTTTTCTTAATAGTCGGAGGCTACCCCGCTCCGAAATGACTAGGAGACGGCTGCCCGCGGATCGCTCTGGCACTGGCTACTCAAAGCTGCCGGGGAGAATAGATTTCATACAAGAAAAAAAATTGCGTGACAGTATAACGTTGTCGATACCTTTCGGCATGTACACGACATCGCTCTGCCAACTTTTCTTAGCTGAGGATTCGTTTTAGCAGCATTTTTAACCTTCCCTTGCAGGCCACCGCGATTTTCGACCAGGAACCGAAGGCTAAGCAAGGGATGCGGACCAATCGCCGATGCCGGCACCGCCCTGTTTATCCGGTTACCTACTTTCACTGGGCTGGCGCGGCCCCACCAATACCCTCTCCACTTCTGCGTGCTCCTCGCCTCTAGTCAGCCAATTAAATAAAGAAAGAAAGACTGCCAAGGTAGGCAATGATGTTCGCTTTAAAAGAAAACTAAAGTGGCCTTCTAAAACGTGGAGGGCGTTTCAATGGCCTCTTCAAATAACGCTGTGGGTCACCGCCTGATGCTTGCGTCAGCGCAAGCATCAGGCGGTGACGATACCTTCGATACCTTTCGGCATGTACACGACATCGCTCTGCCAACGTTGTCGATACCTTTCGGCATGTACACGACATCGCTCTGCCAACTTTTCTTAGCTGAGGATTCGTTTTAGCAGCATTTTTAACCTTCCCTTGCAGGCCACCGCGATTTTCGACCAGGAACCGAAGGCTAAGCAAGGGATGCGGACCAATCGCCGATGCCGGCACCGCCCTGTTTATCCGGTTACCTACTTTCACTGGGCTGGCGCGGCCCCACCAATACCCTCTCCACTTCTGCGTGCTCCTCGCCTCTAGTCAGCCAATTAAATAAAGAAAGAAAGACTGCCAAGGTAGGCAATGATGTTCGCTTTAAAAGAAAACTAAAGTGGCCTTCTAAAACGTGGAGGGCGTTTCAATGGCCTCTTCAAATAACGCTGTGGGTCACCGCCTGATGCTTGCGTCAGCGCTTACGTAAAATTGACATCAGGAGATTGGAATCAAAACTGGTTGGAATAGTTCTACGTTATACGGCCCCATGTTTCCTCGTAAGCAAAAATAAAATTATATTGTCCTCACGTGAACTAGAACGAATGACCGGAGTAAAGTAGTCCAACCAACGACCGCAGCATAAGAATCTCTCCCCTGCTCGCCCTCTCACTCCTTCCCCAGAAAAAATAAATGAATAAGAAGGCTTCCTTTTAATTATTATGCACCAGTGTATGAACATTTGTTCTTTCCTTGCAGCCAACTGTGATCGAGATAGCGATTCACGCCCTTTTGCATCTCCTGGTGACAGCTACGGTAATTTCTGGTTGGGGTGCGTTGAATCTACTAACTTAATACGACTTCATTCCAAAACGTTCAACATATTGCTCTCAAGAGCCCGTGTTTGTTAAAGTTAGGCCAATAACTCTGACGGCGGATGTAGATTACAAATCTTGTATACATTTCCGTAGATCGAGTTAATATAATTTTATTTTATTTTACTGTATTGTTTACTCTCCGGCAATAATGTGACCCTGGGTCTCTCGGTTGGTTGGTTGGTTGGTTTGCCTCTATTTACGGCTCTTTTACGGTTTTACGGTAGTTACGGTTTGCCTCTATTTACAGTGGGGGATTGACTAAGAATAGGGTGGGATAAGAGAGATAATTATTCAAGTCTAAAAAAAGAATAAAGAAATCGGCGGATCCCATGCACTGTAGGAATAAACGAAGCTTTTTATGCTGTTTGCTTTGATTGACGATAACCAGCGGTGATGTTGGCGGCGAATGTGTAATTTCTTCAGCGTTTAGTCCAATACGAGAATGGTGAGTTGATGTGAAACGTTACCCTGCATGTACCACTGCTGTTTGTCTGCGTAGTCCGCAGAACACAAAGGGAGACTTGTTTGCTTGAGGCGTTGTTGTGCGTCATTGTTCATAATGCCTGACAGGGTTAAGCAATGTCATTGCATCACATGGCACATCGCGTCATGGCAGAAGCGTTAATGTTTAATTAAATTATGGGGCTGTACGTAATTCAAGTACCGTAAGTTAATGTATACATTGTATGCATACGTTCGCGGTCTGCACCACGTTTCGCTGCGTAGCTAAGACGCTCCTGTCCCGCGCGCCGCTTATTTCGGACCTGGGTGTCCTCGACGCTGACTGCACGTTTTGGAGAGAGAGAGAGAGAGAGAATAAACTTCATTATAAAGTGAAAGGATATATGTGGTTGGGGCCCTCAGTCCAGAGCCCCAATGGCTGTCGCTACCACTCGTGCTCGTCGTATCAGGTACGAGCGGTAGCGACAGCCATTTTGCTGGCGCGTGTTTAGTGTTCCATCTTCACGCTGTTGAGACGTCAGCTCTAAGCGCTCTCTTCAGCCTATAGACGATTCTAATGTATGCGCTATCACAGCCTTGCACGCGAACTCCACTGGCCAGCACTTGCATTTTTGTCGCATAGTAAAGCAAGCACAGCACGTGCCATACGCAAGAACTGTGAAACGCTGCCGCGGCGGTGCTGGCCGGGATGCGCGGAGACGAGCGCCACCTGGTGCTGTTGCAAGAAACCCAGCGGCACGCGTGGTGAGACCATCACAGCAGCACCACCGGGCCCGGAAAGTCGGGAGAAGAGGCAAAGAAAGCTTCGCTTTAAAAAAAAGAAAATACGAATATAAAATTTTAATAATATCAAAGGAATTGTCGTTAGACAATCAAGAAAGCAATCGCACAAGAACACTTGTCCCTGCGTACCGCGTACGAGTTCCTCCGCTTTAGAGCACCGTCTGCTAAGTCTGAGGCATCTCCTAGCTTGCGCCAAAGTGCCCGGTTATTCTTTTAAACGGAGTAATAACGGCCGTCTGACACACACCGAGCCCTTGGGTCGAACGAGCAAATTTAATGAAAAAAAAAAACGTGTAAAAAAAGCACACAGTAGCGAACATAGATGCGAAAACAGCACTTTTTGAAAGGGTAGAAAAAAAAAACGGGAGAAGGAAAAAAAAAGAATACAGGCATACGCACGCTACTGATCAAGGGCGAACAATTGGGGGGGGAAGCGGGGAAGGGGGCTGGAGACATATTTAACTAACAAAAAAAGGGGGGGGGGTGGCGGAGGAGGACGAGATCTAAGAAGCACACAGGACACGACGCCAGAGGAAGGACATACCAAAAGGAAGTAATTTTGGAGGTGCGGGTCCTTAAGGGGAATAATCACCTCCTTCCAAGCCAGACGACAGCGCGGGACATTTTCGCAGCCACCAGACCTTCATTTTTTTTCTTCCCACCCCCCTTTCATTCTTTATTTCACCCTCGTTTATTCCATGCGACAATTGCGGCCTTCTCTCTCGCCTTAGATGTTCAAAGGGAAGTGTTTTCCTATGAGACCGCCTTAAAGGCCAGCAAAAAGCATTGACCGGGTTCACGTCTCTACCTGAGGCCGTTTAACGTGTCGAGTGGCAGGCAAAACATCGCGCCCATCTAAATGCTGTTTCTCGCTTTTCATCTCCAGGCTAATAAACATTCATTTTACATCTCGATTGCCAGGTTTAAGATAGCTCGTTGGCTCTGTGGGAGGCGGCACGAAGAGGTAGCCGCCGTGGCCACGGTTTATTTAAGCCGGCCAGCCATGGTGCAACGGGATCTCGGGAGTAACCGACACCGCGGCCGCTCAAATCGAGAGCGCTATTCTCGCGCTACCTGCGCGTGAGTCCATCTTCTTCCTCGTCAGCCTTGGAGGCGATAGGCGCGCCGATACAGGGCCCCCCTCCTATAGTAGGAAGCGCGATTGAAATAAAGTGCAATGGTAATGGTGCAATGGTGCAAGGTACAGGTAAAGTGTGCATATGGCGTCGTCACAGGGTAGTGTCGAGTTCACGCAATCCGAGAGAGATGTACCAGGCAGCATCGGCAGCGTAGGTTCTAAGCGAGGCACAGCCACAGTGATGCCGTAGGGCGAAATCGTGACCTGCCGCAGGTTCTCGTGGATGCCCGGGCCTGTAGAAGTCGAAGCTCCAAAAGTAGGCCGTCTGGCAGCTCGGTGAAGTCTCGAACGCCGATAGCATCAGGGTTTCGCGGTGGTCACTGCAGTCATCGCGAATGTTGTGCTTGTGGCGTCGTCGTGCCTGCGAGTGTGAAATTTGCGCCTAGTGGAGTCGGTGGGTCAGCCTCTGAATCGGTGATGAATGAAGTGCCCCCGAACGGAAAGCGGACAGCTTGCGGGAACGTCCCAGAAAGGAGAGCGCAGGCCATAGAGTAGCTGAAAGCGCTCGCGTTTGGCTCAGTGAATTCCTTAGAAAGAGTCGTCGCGCAGCTGCAAGTTGAGCTGGGGAGGAGGCTCACGAACTGAGTAGAGGTCTGATGCTGGGACCGGCCCGTGCTGACGATGTGCACGGGTGGACGCAGTCGATGTGGGACAAGACGCGGAATGACGCAATGGTTCAAATGGCGATAGCTGTTGTGACGGAGCTCCAGCATGCAGGAGCAGACTGAGCGCTCGAGTTGACGTAGTGAGCAAGGACGGCTGCCCGCAAGTCCGCGTTGAAGTCGGGACCACGAGATGACAGCCAAAGCCTGGAAAGCAGCCGTAGTCAGGAACCTTGTTCAGAAGGAAGTGGCTGTCCAGCTGGATGAACCAGATGTCCGGCATGTCGATGTAGAATTCCCCGAACACCCTACAACCGTGGGACGTCTGCAGGACTCCGTGAGGCAGCGTCAATCTCCTTGGTAGAGTCGGTGCGCTTTCGGTGGCATGGCTGGGCTCGGTCGTCCGGGTCACCAGTTTGTGGGAGGCGGCCCGGAGAGGTAGCCGCCATGGCCAGGGTTTATTTACGCCGGCCAGCCATTGTGCAGCGGGATATCGAGAGCGGCCGACACCGCGGCCGCTCAGGTCGAGCGCGCTAGCGCGTTATATTCTCGCGCTACCCGCACGTGAGCCTATCTTCTTCGACAGCTTTGGAGGCGATGGTCGCGCCACTACAGCTTCATCATAGTCGCCAAGCCTGGTGTGTCACCCGTTGCCCAAATGAATTCGTAGAAACGGGAGAAGATGCACCACACTACGCCATATATTTAAAATAAACGAAGGAGAATGAGAGAGAAAGTGAAAGCTACTACCTTTTTTTTTAAAGCTCGAGACGTTTGCCAGGCTGACGGCCTGGCATGCTACACTAAGTGAACGGGTGAAAGTTGTGACATACGCAGGGGTCAGACCAACAACCTAGCGGCACATATACCCACAGATGTATACATGCACACACACACACACTCGATCAACCTGACCATGGGCGCTATAACGTAAAACTATTCCAAACTTTTTTATTCCAATTCTGCTATCAGCCTTCCACGATTGGCGACAAACTTTTTTCGACCACCCCCACTTCACCTGTCTGTCACGCGACGTCACGAAAACCGCGATAGCTCCCCATCTGATAGACGACCGCACGCCAAGTTTCATCCTAGACGCCAGCGCTCGTTTCTCCCCCTGGCGGAACGATTTCACCTCCAACGGGGGTAGGTTTCCGCCGCCGCTTCCCTTCACGATCGCGCCCGCGTTCAGTTCGCGCTGCGGGCGAAACGTCTCTTGTTTGCGACGGCGCCTCTTCGGATGACCGGAAATTATTATTGTGTTGTTAACTGTCACGACAGCAATGTAAACATGAAAGGGTTGATGCCACCAGTGAAATTCTGCTGATTCACAAGAAAATGGTACGAAAAAAGCAGACGACAGACATGGATTACTGCGGTGCGCCGAGCGAAGTAAACAACTGGCAAACGAAGCGAGCTCGTTCATTGATCACTTAAGTGTATGACGGTTTTTATATGTAACCCACATGAATTTAAGAATTACTCGGTACATAATCCTTTTATTCATATAAAAACTTTCAGTTGTTCGACGAGCGCTTGTCCTGTCTTCTTTCTCGTGTTTCGTTTGTGTGTGCGCTGCCCAAGAATGGAAACCACTTTTGTTGTATGCGCTAGCAGTGGCCGAAGTTCACGCGTGCCTAGGAATTGAATATGTGCACGATGCATTGAACATGACCGGAGTTCATTCCCGCTTCACCACTGCACCGATCGATCGAGTTACTGGACGATACACGCCCGCGTCTTGGTCGCGCCGGCATTGCTGAAGCGGGAATGATTACTAATACTTTCAACTTCCGCCTCTTGAGCACTGTTAAAAAATGGCCAAGCTGTCACATTGCTGCCTCTATTCCATATTGTAGGGGACGTACTAGTTGAAGTTGTGTGCGCATGTCGTACTTGTGCTATGTAGCGATATATTTTGTTTATTTCCGCACAGTGTCGATGGAAATCCGTTGTCGCCATCAGAGACAACACGGATTTGTAGCAAACATATTGTGAGAAACTGCAAAAATGACTTTAGCTCGTATGTACCGTATGCATGTGCCGCATCGTATGTGCTGACGATTTTTCCGGCGGCACATACGATGTGGTTTCCAATTACCTGCTCAGCGTCACTTACATGGTTAAGCAGACGCTGCCCTTTCGCCGCATTGCAGCCATAAAAATAATCGTCAAGCGTACCGATATTCTTAAAGGCAAATAGAAGCGTGTACAGTCTGTTTCACACTTAGGGGAAAACTCGGAACGTATTGCATTGCGATGCGGCAAGCAATGGAGTCGTGCGGCGGCAGCAGCTCGAGCAGGCGCAGACGCTCGAGGGGCGGAGTCGTGATCTCCGTCGTCTGCTACGGCGGCGCGCGCTGGCCGCACTGTCGGGAAGCGTGCTACTGTCAGGGGCAGAGTACCGATTTCATCGGCACTGCGGGAGCTGAGCTGATATTGTTTACTAAACGTTGTGCGGGGCCAAACTCTGAGCCTTCATTAGCGATAATGGAGTTCCACAAACTTCTTTTAACAGCATGCTTCGTTTCTTCTTTCGAAAGGGTGGGGTACTGAGCGCGTGCACGTATATTTTTTCACTGTGTGTGCTACCGTAATAAGCAGCGACAAGACGCACCAAGATGTGCGCGCAACGTGCTCAGTCTTTGACTCGAAAGGAAAACAAAGCACTCAACAATGATTACTATGGGGGTCGAACACGATGAAACAAACGGGTACGATTAAAGGAATGTTTTAGGTTAAGACAATGAGCTGTAAGTGATTTTTCTCGACAATCAATCACTACACCAGAGAGACCCTGCCCGCCGGCGGGGAATTGGACACGTCACGCTCGGAACTTCGGTTAGTATCTCGTCATGTCCCCAGCGGCAGCGATGACAGCGCTCATACTGAAGGCAGTGAAGTGTAGAATGACTTCATCAGGGATGTGTTCATTCGCAGCAAGTCTCAGTCGCTGACGATGGTGGATCGAAGCCTATCTTCGGGCGACTGATAGAGGGGATGGTGCGGCAGCGATACTTTCAACGAGCCCCAGACATTTTAAATGATGTTGGCACCCGCGGATTGAGGCGACCACCCCAAGAGAGTGACTGCGCGCTCTTCCAGCAGTTCTTGCACAACGCGAGCAGTGTGGATCGGCGACCTATCGCGTTAGAATATATAGTCGCCTTCCAGAAACGGGCCGTCAAGAATGTATGGAATCAGTACGTCGTCTATGACTGCCCTGCAGCGATGAACTTACCTTCGAGGCGTATCAGTGGGCGTCGCACAACGCTTAGTAAAGAATACCGGCTCATTTCACGCAGTAACGATGAGATGGGCGCCCTGCAACTGACAGTAGACGGTTTCCCGACAGTGCGGCCAGCGCGCGCCGCCGTAGCAGACGACGCCGTTCAAGATCCCGCCCCTCGAGCACCTGCGCGAGCTGCTGCCGCCGCCTGACTCAAGCGCTCGCCGCATCGCGATGCAATGCGCTCCGAGTTTCCCCCTAAATGTGAAACAGACTGTACATCGCCCTTCGAATGAAATGTCCACGCGCACACCCGTAGGCACACACCGCGCGCGGCACGAAACGTGCCCAAACACGCGCAGTGCAGGAGGCAATCAAGGCGGCGCGAACGAGAGATGGGAGAGGGGTACCACCCGCTAAAAGAATTTTGCTTCGCATGCGGCGCTCTCAACGCCGGCGCAGCAGCGCCGCTCTCGGTGCCGTTCTTGTCTATATGATGTGTACACACTGATTATGCATAATTTGACTGAAAAAAGAAAAACAGTTATTTCTGATTCGACCCCTTTTCGCCATTAGACCTCGGCTATTGGTAAAAAGATTTCGGGCTGCACCCCCTTCACCTGCCTCCCATGCGACTTCACAAAACCGCAAAATCTTACCGCGTCAAAGTGACGCGTACGCGTTAAAGATGCATTAATATGCCGAACAAAAGTGAATTTTGTTCTGAATAGCCGCAGGCTGCCCCGTTCTGAAAGGAATAAAAGATGGTTGCCGCAGATCGCTCCGGCACTGGCTACTTGCCCCTGCCGGAGAGCATGGGTTTATTTGCGTGTAATAAAACTTTTTGCGTGGCCGTGTAACGTTTTCGAGAACTTTCGGCACGTTTACGACCTGGTTCTGCCAACTCTCCTTTGCTGAGGATCCGTTTTAGCGTCATTCTTAAGCTTCCGTTGCATGCCTCCACGATTGTCAACGAGCCACCGCAAGCTAAATAAGAGAAAGCGGACCAATCGCAGACGCCGGCACCACGTTCTTCATCCGGTTATCGATATTCAGTGCTCGGCCTCATCGAATCCCTCTCCACTTGAGCATGCTCCTCGCCTCTTGTGACCCAATTAGATAAGACAAGCCGCTCAGTGCAGGCAATGTTATTCGTTTTTCAAAAAAACAAAATTGACCTCCTATGAACGAGGGGAGCATTTAATTTGTTTGCTCAGACAACCCTGCGGGTGACCGCCCGATGCTTGCGTCGGCGGTTACCCAAATTTGACGTCAGGAGATTGGAATAAAAACATATTGGAATAGTTTTACGTTATACGGCCCCATAATGCCTCATTAGGCTTATAGTTATCAAAAAGTATTAGAAACGCCTTCGTTGCACGCAATGCGCAATCTGTCATTCTCCACGCTCCAAGAATGTCTCGCAGTTTTAGGCTTGTCGCGGTAGGCGAGTCACGGTATAATTGTAACGCAGCCTTCAGAGATTTTCCGTCCGATTAATATGGACTGTATAGTCACATAAAACGCTGTTTCAAGTCCTCAGGAACATAAACTAAGTACATCGGCGAAGCAAACCATGGATCAAATCTTGCGGGGTTCTAAACTCCTAGAGCACCAAAACGACGATAATACGGTTTCGGCATACTTTAGTTGTCATCGCTTGTTTTCAAAAAGGTGGAACTCCGAGTGCACTATACACGTGCTGAAATACACGAAAACAGTCAAGAACGTACGTTCCACTGCATTGAATCTGATGGTAGCGTCAAAAGCACGAATAGTCAAGACCGATTTCCGAAACACCCGTTGAAAGATGTGTGACGTCGGGCGCTGGAAACTATCGGCAACTGCATTTTGTGGTGTGTTTTATTTCCCACAAATTTAGATTTTCAGTGTAGCTCCCATATTTCGGCCACTGACCAAATTCCTATTAACTTTTTGGTCCAGTACCGGGGGCTCGGATCTGGGCATGCAGATTACGTCGATACATCGACCGTGCGACAAATATGTCTGTCTTACGTGTGTTAAATCGTTCCGTCGGCCAGATGCGTCAACTTCCCCTGTGCCAATTGCCAAGCGCGCGAAATAATGTTCCTGTCAGTTCCAACCCCTCATTATTTCTTTATCTCAAATGCCTTAGAGTCTGGCATTTAGTAAGGGGCATTGCACTAACGCGAAGACATTTGCTACGAGCAGCTCCTGCAGTTGAAACCAGGTGGCGTCATTAGTCTGCTTGCGCTAGCTTGCGCCTGCGTCCATTGGTGGTCTTGTGAGGGGCCGAAATGCGGTATGAGCAGTTGTCGCACGCAATATTTACGTAGCTTTTATTATCACTTCTCAAAACATTTATATCATGGCAAATCTAAAGAAAAACAAATGGCCGGCGATTACGATGCTCCCCGATGCGAAATGTGTGCGCAGCCGTGTACGCGTTTTCATTTATATGTTGAGGCATAGAATTTGAGACCGAAATTGCCGCACCGACTGGCCGTGGGTGAGTCACAGAACACCTATACAAACTTAGAGAAGGGAAACTGTACCTTCCACAGTGCTACGGAAATAAGCGTAGCGGTGGCGTCGTGAACTAAAGTATGTGACCACAGGTGGCGCTGTACAACAGGAAACGGAAACAGGAAACAACAGGTCGTGCGAGGGCGTCAGGGAAGCCGTCCAAAAACTGGAAGGGAATTGGGCGGCTAAGTTTGAAGAGCTTAAGGCAAACCTGAGGGAGGAGCAGGAGAAGCGGGTAGCACTGGAGGCGAAGGTTGAAAATTTCGTGAAGGTGGAGGCGGCCCAGGCCGCGCAGTTGGTGAGGACTGTGGCCGAGCTTGGGGAGGCGAAAGAACGGAGCGCCGAACTGCAAAGGCGGCTCGACGCTCTTGAGACTCGGGCAGCGGACAATGTCGGGTCAGGGCACCAAAGCGAGGGCAAAGTGGAAGGCAGGGAGCCAAAGCAAGCGGTCGCCAGCTCGCCGCCGGTGAATCGGCGTAGCTATAGCGAAGCAGCGCAACACGCCCCGAGTGAGGCGACGCTGCAGCCACAGGAAGCCGGTAAGCAGGGAGAGGTAGGAGAGAATGAAAGAGTGATTATCGCTGGCGACTCAAACATGGCTGGGTGCTCAAAAGCAATTGTGGAGAGGGTGAAAGGCGACAAAAGAGTGGCGGTAGGGACATTTCCAGGGCAGACACTGGGTTCTGTCATGGAGCGAGCAAAAGAAAAGCTCACGGAAAATGCCCACGTGCGCAACCTTGTCGTAGTAGCAGGTGGGCTAAATGACGTCCTGAACAGGAAAGGGCCAGGACTAGCCCAGCGCTTGGCGAAGGGGGTGGACGACTTGCGCGAGCTATCCCCTCAGGTGCAGATCGTGGTGTGCACGGTGCCGGAGGTGCCTGTGCGTGACAGTCATGTACAAAGAGCCGTAATGGCTGCCAATGAGGCAATATGGAAAATGAGCCGAGAGAAAGGATTTGAAGTTGTCGAGGTAAACAGGGAAGTGAGAAGTTGTGGTGGTTTTAAACGAGATGGGATCCACTTCAATTACAGGCTAGCACGAGAAGTGGGCTGGCGACTTGGGGGTCGCGCTGTTGCTTTTTTAGGGGGCCCGCGGGCGCTCAGGAGGTCAGAGTAGGTAGTAATAAAGAAGGTCCCCTAGGGGAACATCAGAAGAGCATCGCCGTCGATAACAGGAAAAGGAGGAAAACAAGAACAAGAGCTCGCCATGCAATAGGCTACATAAACATGCAGGGCGGCAGAAGAAAGGAAAAGTGGGCAGAGATTGAGGAGCAGTTACATAGAGAACAAATAGGGGTGTATGCGGTTACAGAAACGCACCTTAGAGACTCAGAAGAGCCGCCAGTTATTGGGAATTATGTATGGGAAGGGTGCAACAGAACTAAGTCGGAAAGAAAGGGAGGGGGAGTCGGAATGCTCATCCATCAGGGAGCCAAATGGAAAAGAGTAAATTCACAATGTCGAGAGCATCTTTGGTTATCAGGTACAATGAGTGGGAAAGAAACTTGGCTTGGAGTTACGTATTTGTGGACCGGAATAAATTGCACAGAGAAGAATAAAGAGTTAGTGGAATGCATAAGCGCTGATATCAGGGGTTTCGGGAATGGTGCTGAGATAGTCCTATTAGGTGACATGAATGCCCACATACAGGATTTAGACGGCTATACCGACAATAACGGGAAGTCAATGCTAGACCTTTGCGAGCAACATAATCTCGTGATCGTGAATACAGGGCCTAAGTGTGAAGGACAGATCACGTGGGAAGTGGGAAACCGGCAATCGACCATTGATTACTGTCTGATGACAGAAGGAATTCATGATAAGTTGAGAGAAATGGTCATCGATGAGGAAGGGTTTAGCAGCATAGGGAGTGACCATAAACGCATCATTTTGAAAATGGGATATGTAGTTGGGAAAGAGAGCAACGAAAGCAAAATGGCCAGTCCAAATTTGAACGCTGAACAAATAGCAAATATAGTCACTAGAGTGGAGGAAGAAATTGGCAAGTTGCCAAGTAAGGGGTGGGAATATGGTGAGCTTCTAAGTGTAGTAACGACAGAAATACGGAAAGAGAAACAACATGTTCATTGGAAAGGAAAAAAGAAACCGAAAAGCTGGTGGAACAAGGAGATACGAGAAGCCATCGCCGAACGACAGAAAGCATCTCGAGAGCACAGGCAGGCAAAGAAGGCGCAGTTGCCACAGGATGAAGTAACCAGTAAATGGGAAATGTACCGGGAGAAAAAGTCCATGGTTCAAATACTGGTGCAAGCAAAATTAAAAGGTGAAAGTGAACGTTGGTTGTCAGAAATACGTGAGAAAAAGAAGGCTGCACCTAGAATATTTTGGAATCACATAAAATTATTAGGCAGGAAGGCAACAACAATACAACAACATATCCTAGACGAAGATGAAAACAGACTGGAAGGAGAAGCAGCAATAAATTACATCCAAAAAGTAACAGCCGAATCTTTCCAAGGCAAGGACAAGGTTGTATTTGAAGAAAAAAAGAGCATGAAAGAGACCCAAGGGGGAAAGGAGCTAGTGCTTACAAATTTAAACTGGAAGAAAGCGGAAGAGAAAATTCCTAAGCGCACAGCCACAGGGCTAGACGAGGTTCCCGTTAGGCTGATAAATGAACTGGGACCAAAAAGTAAGGAAGCTCTCGTGAAAGCAGTTGAAAAAACTTTAAAAGATAGACGAATACCAGACAGTTGGCGACAAAGTAGAATGAATTTAATTTATAAAGGTAAGGGGGAGAAAGACAGAATTCACTCGTATAGACCGTTGACCATTACATCGGTAATATACAGGCTAGCAATGCAGGCAGTGAAATTAAAGCTTCAAGCATGGGCAGAAAATAATGGCATTTTGGGAGAGCTTCAGAATGGCTTTAGAATAGGTAGGCGTTTGGATGATAACTTGTTTGTTCTTACTCAGTGTATTGAAATATCAAAAGCAGAAAGCAGACCGTTGTATGTAGCCTTTTTGGACATTACAGGAGCATACGACAACGTAGACCGCAGCATTTTGTGGGATATTCTGGAAGGGGAAGGCTTAGGTAACGATTGTATACAGCTCTTGAGAGAGATTTACCTAGAAAATACTGTTTGCGTTGAATGGGAAGGGATGAGGAGCGCGGAGAAAGTTCATATCAACAAGGGACTGAGGCAGGGGTGCCCTTTATCCCCGCTGCTGTTTATGATGTACATGGTGAGGATGGAGAGGGCGCTAGAAGGGAGTAATATCGGGTTTAATCTCTCATACAAACAGGCAGGTACAGTAATAGAGCAGCAACTCCCAGGTTTATTTTATGCGGACGACATTGTGTTGCTCGCAAACAAGCAAAGTGATTTGCAACGTCTGGCTAATATCTGTGGACAGGAGGGCAACAAGTTAGGTTTGAAATTTAGTGTTAGAAAATCAGGTGTTATTGTATTCAATGAAAACAGTGAACAGACAGTGGAGATACAGGGCCAAGAAATACCTCGGGTAACAGAATATAAATACCTTGGTATATGGATAAACGAAGGCAACGGATATATGGAAACACAGGAAAAAACCATAACAGTCAAGGGGAAGAGAAATGCAGCCATAATGAAGCACAGAGCGCTATGGGGATACAATAGGTACGAGGTCCTCCGAGGTATGTGGAAAGGGGTAATGGTTCCAGGACTTACTTTTGGAAATGCGGTTGTTTGCTTTAAATCAGGGGTACAATCAGGACTCGACGGGAACCAAAGGTCAGTGGGTCGCCTCGCATTGGGCGCTCACGGGAAGACTACAAATGAAGCTGTGCAAGGGGATATGGGCTGGACTAGTTTTGAAGTGAGGGAAGCCCGCAGTAAAATTGAGTACGAAGAACGGCTGAGGAATATGGAGGAAAGTAAATGGGCTGGGAGAGTTTTCAGGTATCTGTACAGGCAAAACATTGATTCACAGTGGAGGAAAAGAACTAGGAAGCTTACCAGCAAGTATGCGGCCTGTGGGGTGGGCAACACAGCAACAAAGAAGGTCAAGCGGAAAGTCAGAGAGGCTGAATTAATCTCATGGGTGGCGGCAATGGAAAAGAAACCTGCCATGAGTAACTACTTAAGGGGAAAAAACGAAATTAGGAAAGAAACCATTTATGATAACTCAAAGGGAAGCTCATTACTTTTCGAAGCGAGATCGGGATGCCTTAGAACACGCACCTATAAAGCGAGATATAAGAATGAAGAAGAAACATGTGCTTGCTGCGGTAAAGCTAGGGAAACGACGGAACATATTTTATTAGAATGTGAGGACGTCTACCCAGCGGTCGATTTAGGCACCACTGGCCTCCTTGAAGCCCTTGGGTTCAGCGGGAGCAGTGGTAAAGCAAACAGGTCCGCAATAGACATCAGTAAGAGGCGATTGGAGGATTGGTGGAAGAAAAGTAGGGAAACGACAAAAGACGGAGACGTACAAAAGCACAGTTCGCAATAGGGTATCAGAAAATTTGGACGTGGTAGTTCATAGTGGTTTTTTTTTTTTTTTTTTTTTCATTGGTGAACATAGGTAGGATATTGGGCAGCATAGTAGTAAGAGCTTGGTGGCGCAAGCCACCGCCCCGTTCCAAAGGGGACGCTCATAACATCCATCCATCCATCCATCCGGAAACGGGGTTTTGCACACGCTTCACCAGGTTCGCACACGCTTTACCAGGTGTTCTGTGGCTTGTTTACTGGGTTTCTGGCTGCTGCGCCTCGATCGTGCTCCCGCCAGTTTAGTTGCTGTGTAGCAAACGTAGCGCCTACATATTTATGTAGGCGCTACGTTTGCCACACAGCAACCAAACTGGCGGGAGCACGATCGAGGCGCAGCAGAATACATGTAGCGCTGAGTCATATCGAGTTAAGGCACACTCTGAACTGACTTTTAAGGGCATCCCGAGTAGTGCCGCCGCGCTCCAGCTGTTGCATTTTGTGTAGGGCTACTGACAGAATGCGGTTTCCAGATGGCACGATGGCCTTGACTGGAATAAATACACACGACACCAAAGATTGAGTAAGCCTGAAAATATTTTATTTGCATTTTACAAGTACAACAAAAAGCACACGTCTCCGCATTCACACAAACGCGGTTACATAGTCAAGAACATAGTCAAGAGATGGCTCATTAATAAGGGTAGCACAAACGCACAAGAAAGAAGACCTAAGCTACAAAACGTACGGTCGGCTGCTAAGTATAATAATTTCCCTGTCACCGCGTGTCACTTTTATACAGCATCTTTACAGCACTACCAGGCCGGGTAGTTTGGCGGAAAGAACGCAACAGCTTATACGGCCGTCAGCTGCCTTTTCCTTACGGGTGTCATAATTATCCTAATCTCCGCATCAACGTCGTGAAAGTTCGCATACAGGTATCTGTATCTGAACCATATGTGCGAGCTTAATACACGTGTAGTGAAATTATGATAACCACTGCGTCTTATCAAACGTATTGGTTTTGCAAATGCGCATTACAGCTGACGGAACGACATACTGTAAGTGAAGCACAAGAGAACAAGGACAAAATGAGGATACAACACTTGAAGAAATGAAGAATTAGCAGGCATACAGCAAACAAGCGATGACGGAGAACACACAATGATGCATCGGGTGTTCTGCGACATCGGTTTGCGTACTTACGGTGTTATGGAGATCAACGGCATAAAAACGTACCTTCAAGCGTACTCCCTCAACCTCCGCCGCATTCATTATGATAGTCAACGCCTAAACAAAATGAAGCACTATTCTTTGCCAAGAGTAGACCTTCTTACAGCAAGTCTATGTAATGACTCGCAGACGAAACCAGCATGCTTTCGAAAATGTTTTACCGCCGTAGTATTCGAACGCCAACGGCCAGGAAACACATCGATACCAATAGGCTGTCGGCTGTCGGTGGTTAATCGAGCACAAAAACCCTGACGCTATGACTAAAAAGCAGCTTCAACAATTAAATTAAAAGAAAATCAACTGCCTATTTGCCTGAGGTAAAAAAGCATCCTTAGACACCTCGATTGTTCATGTCAATGGTTTGTGTGAATTACAAAATTCAGCATGTTCAGCGCCCCTAGCAGAGAAAGCACAAATTAAACTATTCGACCAAATTACAGTAGCTCCACTTGCGCGCTTACGCTGAAACGCGCCTCGATTGATTTTTCGCCCTCTGTGGCCATTTGTTGAACTTGAGAGTGTGCGGGGCCTGGGTGAGTGCCGTGAGCGCCTTCGCAGACGGGTCGAGATGCAGCATGGGAATGCTGGCATGATGAGCGGCATCGGAGCCAGCTGCGGAAGAACACGACGACGAACACGCCAGCAGTGGCAAGAGAATCGTATACCGCGTCGCTTTTTCGCAACTTTCGATGCATTTTCAGTATATTTACGAACACCTATTTTTAATGCATTTATCGACGAAGGGAACAACAAATGCTTATTACTGCAGACATGGCCGCAGAAATGATAGCGCTACAGTGGAGATATCGCATCACAGGCGAGGCTGTACATTTCACCGAGTTCTTTAACCTCCCTGCCTTTCCTTCTTCCCTTCTCTCTCTCTCTCTTCACCGAGCTCGCCATGAGTAATGCAACCACGCATATGCCGAGAGACTGGTACAACTGCCTACACCAGTAATGACTCAAGTCACTGCAACTCCACGAGAGACTTGCAGTCACTCGAGCACGTCACTTCATGGTCGCCCATTTAAACCTTTTTCTATAGACCTTTTCATCGGGCGAGGAGGATAGTGCGCGCGGAGAGCCTTTCCTCCTCTCTGGCTTGGGCGATCCGGGGCGGCGCTGCTTGAAAGTATTGCTGTCGCGTGCTGCGGAACGATTTCGGGATGTTTTAGATGGTACTTTGTGAAATTTTCGCCATGTCCGTTCATATAAGGTCGTCAGGGAAGCTTTTCGGTGCATCGGTAACTACAGTAGGCGGAAATATCTCTTGGGGGCGCAAAAATGTGACGCGCTTTATCGGCCGCTGTGTACGCACATTATCAGTCGCGGTGTGTGTATGTGTTGTGAACTATTTTGCTTATACCGGTTTTAATTCAACAAAGAAAACCAGTGTCTCTGTATTAGCAGCATGAAATGGTAAATCTGCTCACTGTCTGATCGCTTGGTGTAGGGAGTAAAACATAAAGCATAAGAGCGCATGCTCGTGCACGGCCAACCTAAGTAAGGCAACCTCTAAACATCTAAGCGGCAGGCACTATCAAACATTTGTGATGCACCGGCACCGTTCTCACGCATTTCAAGTCTAGTCGGCTTCAAATTACTGTATGTCTACGCTAGCATTCCTGCATGAGGCCGATGGCGCTGCTCTACACAGCGATCACTGCGGTTGGTGAACCAGCACGATATACATGTAAGCTGTGCGCTTCGGCATTGCCTGTTTGGCCTGTATACAGTCATAATATATGAGAGGGATCGCATAAAAAGAATGCGATGCCTATTTTTGAGTGCAAAATTTTCGCCATACGTGTGAGTGCGTCGTAGAGAACGGAACGAACAGAACCGAAAAAAGAAATTCGGTTATCATCCTCTTTCCCGAAAAAGCAAGAGAAAACGGGCTAACGCGGCAATACGACCTCGCATAGTCACGCCGCACAACGTTTATAAATATATAACCGCTGATGCCGTATGCTTGGACCATGCGGTATATAGAACAAAGATATCTGTAATCCAGCACCTACCATGCACTGCTTAGGACGCTCGCGCAGTTCGTAAAGAGTCCCTTTGCTGGACAAGCTTAATTCAGACTGTAAGGTATGCTACTATTGCTTGCCAAAACTATTATATTCAGGGGCGGAAGCCTCATCCAACGAACCAAGTAGTCACGCAATGCAACCTGCAGCGAACAGTTTAAAAAAAAAACGAACGCTTGTCAAAGTATAACATCACAGCTCCTATCGTAGCAGAACGGTATCCACGCTGTTACGATCGTCGCGTATGTTTCATGGCTCCTAAACCGCAGCTTAGAAATAGAGGATAATACTGCAATAAGGTCACATTAGTGATTGGAACATACAGAAACACACAATTGATCTCCGAGGCTGATTGTAGGCTCAAATATGCGCGCACACATCGCGTTGCGTGTTCCGTCCACCTCAACGCCAGCAGAAATTCCGGCCATGACGCATTAAATCACTTCAGCACGTCTCACAGAACCGTTTACCACGTAGAAGACGAACGTCATACAAACAAACCGCACGACCGCGAAAACTTCGTCGCGGCGACATAACGCAAACACTATCAAATGGTGTGTCAGCACTTGCGCCAAGCGCAAGTGCTTCATTGAACTAAGTGAATTTTTCGAAGTAAGTTGCGTCAGAAAATTCGTAAAGTACGACTTAACCACAAGCTGCAGACATGGTAGCTTCATGTTGTAATGCGAATGTACGGGAAAAACATATTTCTGTTACGCGGAAACTCAAAAACACAGCCCTTTTCCAGCTGCCGTTTGAGGTCTGTATGAGTGGCCGCGGCCGCTAGGTGGCGGTACTGCTTTTGGGTGAACACAGCAGGAGCCCACGAGAAATCCTGACCAACTGGCTAACAGCATCGTTGTAAAACATTTTTAAATAGTCAGCTCTCTGCTTGCGCGCGCAAATAGTGTTTTCTAATTTTTGCAACTGTTTCTAACCACAAAGAGGACACGGATCATTGGAAAAGTACTACAATAAACGGAATAAAAATAATATCTTGCAATTATGTAACACGGCACGGTGAATTAGGCAGTTTAAGTTTAGCGTTTTCAACCAAACGTAAATGCATTACGTACGTAAAGAAATAGTGTTGTCATTACTGCACATGCTCTGTACATTATTGAGTTTCTGCGGTTTACGTGCGCTATGATAACGTACGTTATTTGGCGAGTTTAACGTTCAAATGTTTACGTACGCTAAGAAATAGCGTCGTCGAACATGGCGGCACCCATGGCTATGGTGGCTATAAGGGGGCCACCATACCCATGGCTCCCGCTTCAGAGTGAATTCTCGTGATGGCTCCGCTCTGGCTCGCGTTGGTCGCCAGTAACTATTGAAATGAGCTTTCGCTTTCTCTAATACACCTGAAACGTTAGTTATGAGCTCATAGCGAGGTAAATTTCTGAGATCGTTCGGCGATTCCGGCGCCCGTAGGCCTAACGAGACGCGTCGGCAGAGCAACAACAGGATGGTTGGTAATTGATTGTCTTCGCTTGGATACGTTTGGCACAAGACAACAGACGGCGTCGTGTTTTATAAGGTCTTCCTTACGTTTGCGTTCCCGTATGGTAAACTAAAAGTCTTGAAAGTCTTGGACGCGAACCGTAACGTAACGTCCCGCGAAGGGGATTACGTTAACCGTACGTAAGGCGACAAACGCTATTCTAAAACTATCCATTATTTGAGAAACTGGTGTCGTGTTAACCACGTGACCATGTCAGCTGATTGACCGTTGTGCGCAGTGTCAGACAAATATGTGATGACCGTGGTCACCATAGCGTTCTTTAGAAGCATATACCATCCAATTACGACGACAAAAATTACAGGTTCTCTTAAGGCCTCTCTTAAAAGGCGAACTTCGAAAGCCTACTCTTCCTCCTATCATTCGCCTCTTTCTCTTTGCATCTTCCCTTTCTCTTCTTTCTTTTAGTCATTACTGCTCACTAATAAACATTTTCAGTCATCTGTAATCAACTGTGGTCCTTACAAGCCGTCGTTAGACATGTTGGTCATATCATAGTCATTAGCAGACAATACAAATAATTTCAATCATTATTAGTTATTACTAGTCATTGCTAAGCATATTTAGTCATTTCTAATGAATTGTAGTCGGTACAAGTTGTCGTTAGGCATATTGGTCATTTCGTAGTCATCACTAGTCATTACAAGTCATTTCAGTGATTATTAGTCATTACTGCTCACTACTAAGCATTTTTAGTCATTTGTAATTAATTGTTGTCATTACAAGCCGTCGTTGGACATGGTGGTCATATCATAGTCATCAGTAGTCATTACAAGTCATTATTAGTCATTACTGGTCATTACTAAGCATTTTAGTCATTTCTAATCAATTGTAGTCGTTAAAATTCGTTGTTAGACATATTGGTCATTTCGTAGTCATTAGTAGTCGTTACGAGTCATTTCAGTCATCATTAGTTTTTACTGCTCACTAGTAAGGGTTTTAATCATTTGTAATAAATTGTGGTTATTACAAGCTGTCGTTACACATATTGGTCATGTCGTAGTCATTACAAGTCATTAGTAGTCATTTTAGTGATTGCTGCTCGTTACTAGACATTTCTAGTCATTTCTAATCAATTGTGGTCATCACACGCCGTCGTTAGACATATTGGTCATTTCGGAGTCATTAGTAGTTATTACAAGTCATTAGTAGTCATTATTAGTCCTTACTAGACATTATTAACATCTAGCAATCTCTATTATAACGTTCTCATTCACTAACTGTCACTATCAATAAATTTTCATTCTTTAATCTGTCTTCATATAGCGTGATGACGCTTCGGCGAACAGTCCGGAGGTCAGGTCTGCTGACACAAACTTCATCATGAGCCTAGAAAGGCTTTCGCTTTAAGAGGAAGCTTTAGCTCGGGTGCTCCTATCTAAATACATGTAAAAGGAGAAGAGGAAGCTTTAGCTCGGGCCCAACTCCGACGCGACCTGTTCAAATACATGTAAAACGCAAAAACATTTTTCTGAGATAACCCCTGGACAGATTTTAATGAAATTTGTTGCATTTGAGAGAGAAAGTTAAATTCTAGTGACTGTTGGAAGCGAAATCTCGATTTAGTACTTGAATTTTGCTAAAAATATATTTTCAAATATTCGACAGTTTGAAGAAAATAGAAGCACGAAGTTTACAAATTCATATCTCTGCATCAAGAAGAGATATCGTGGTTCTGTAGACGGCATCCATTACATCATTCAAAGCGGACAACTTCGATATGTCATTTTACATATTAAGTGAATTTGTTACGTTGTTTACAAGGTTTCTGCAAAAGCTGTATTTCCCTATTACCAAATTTTTTTGATATTCATGTATATCAATTTTGTCCGCTTTAGATGCACTATTAGATGCGATTAACAGAATTGTATTATCATTTTTACTTGTTGAGTTACAGAGTTGTAAACTTTATAGTTTCGTTTTTTGCAAATTTCCGATTTTTGCCAATTTTTTTTAATAAAAAATTCGCGACCTAACTCAAAAATCACTAGATTTAAGTTTTTCTTGTAAATGCAATAAACCTTGTCAAATTTAGGGCAGTGGTTGCTGAGAAAAACGAATTCACCTTTTACATGTATTTACATAGGAGCACCCGAGCTAAAGCTTCTTCTTAAGAGGAAGCTTTAGCTCGGGCCCAACTCCAACGCGGCCTATTAAAATAGATGTGAAACGCAAAAACGTTTTTCTGAGAAAACTCCTGCACCGATTTTAATGAAATTTGTTGCATTTGAGAGAGAAATCTAAGTTTTAGTGACTGTTGGAAGCGGAATTTCGATTTAGGGCTTGATTTTGGTTAAAAAGATTTTCAAATTCGGAAGCTTGAAAAAAATAGAAGCCCGAAGTTTACAAATTCATAGCTCTGCATCAAGAACAGATATCGCGGTTCTGTGAACGGCATCCATTAGATAATTCAAAGCGAAAAAATTCGATGTGTCATTTTACATCTTATGTGACTTTGTTACGTTGGTTACATGGGTTTCTGCAAAAGCTGTATTTCCATATTATAAATTTTTTTATATTCATGTGTAACATATCAATTTTGACCACGTTAGATGTACTATTATATGCAATTCACAGAATTGTATTATCGTTTTTGGTTGTTGAGTTACAGGGTTGAAAACTTGATAGTTCCGTATTCTGAAAATTTTTGAATTTCGCCAATTTTTTTTAAAAGATTGACAATCTAACTCAAATATTCGAAACCAACAGTAACTAGATATTAAGTTTTTGTTTTAAATGCAACAAACCTCGTCAAATGTGGTGCAGTGGTTGCCGAGAAAAACGAATTCTCCTTTTACGTGTATTTAGATAGAAGCACCCGAGCTAAAGCTTCCTCTTAAGATATCATATTAGCGAATGTGAAGCACTCAATAAACTCGAAACGCAGGGAATTTTCCACGCGAGCTTGGCTGGAGAAGTTCTCGCCACATACAAAGCTGAGCAACTGCCACACGTTGTTGCACCCCCGAAATTATTTTTGACTACTTGGGTTTTTGGTTTTTAAATCGCACACAGAAGCCCCAGCACAAGAGCTTTGTTGCACTCCGCCCTAATAACAGCACGCATGGCAGGGAGTTGAATCCGCGTCCTTGTACTGGTCAGCAGAATTTCATAGGCATAGCAACCATATAGTGTGTTACACAGTAATGGCATGGAAACATGGAAACAATTTTGATCGACGTACCGCGCGCTTATCCGGCAGCACTAAAAAGACACGAAGATGCAGGACGACGTCAATATGTGAAATATATCCCTATGCCATTGACCCTAATTATAGCTACCCATCACTAAACGAGAATATATATATATATATATATATATATATATATATATATATATATAGGGGTTTTCTTCAAAGTTCAGCTCGCAGGACCCGACGTAACATACGCAGGAAAGAGACGACGAACTTTTTGGAAGACTTCTTTTACTTAACGTTTTCGGCTGGTGGACCAGCCTTCGTCAGAGTACCACGAAGGCTCTGACGAAGGCTGGTCCACCAGCCGAAAACGTTAAGTACAAGAAGTCTTCCAAAAAGTTCGTCGTCTCTTTCCTGCGTATATATATATATATATATATATATATATATATATATATATATATATATATATATATATATATATATATATATATATATATATATATATATATATATATATATATAGAGAGAGAGAGAGAGAGAGAGATATGTAAATGTTTAAATAACGCTCGCTATATATTGCACCTGTTTCCTTGGCTGTGCAGGGCGCTTTGGTGAATGACATCATCCCTTCTTTTTATTTCCATTCCGCTGCTGAAAACCACGACGAACCTTTCATTTCCCATAAACTCTCGGATTCCACACTTTTCAATCACATACTTTCATACTTTTTATCTGCCCTACTTCTCACTATCCTTTTCTTTCCCTTTTTGCTATCGACGTATGCCACGGGACGGGTTGGCTTCACTCTTGACCCCGACATATCATCTGTCCCTTCAGGGTCCCTTAGCAAGACTAGGAACTGTAAATGTACAAGCGCGGTGAGCAGATCCCGCGCTAACGAACGTATCTACAAAGTATATTACACCAATTTACGCAGCGAAGCCTGCTGAAAAAAATTAAACGAAGGCCCCTGCGCGTTTCTTCTGGGAGGAGCCACTTCCAGTGTATAAACCGAAATTCTAGAGAGGCACGGTGAGGGGCTCTTTAACTCATTAATTATCTGCGAACAACAGTCACGAGTCCCCGTTTTGCCGATACCTTTAGTTACTTTCACGCGATCTTCCGAAGAATTGCGATCTTCAGAATGGCGATGATCACGCGCACCATGCCGACTCTTTGCCCAAGGGGTTTTTTCGGCAGGCACAAGTCTCTATATTCAGGACCAGGGCGGGAACACGATTCCACTTCAAAAAAGACGGGAAGTCACCATATCGACAACGAAGAGGAATAAGAACTATAGCCGGACGAGGCTTCGTCGCCATAGGCAGGAAGTGCCGACACAGGTGCCCGTCCGACGGTCGGGCGCCCACTGTAGCACTGCCCCAGCCTCGCGACATTAAGGGCCAAGAACAAGGGACGTTGCATTACCTCATTGGAGAGCGCTGCAATATGATAGCGCATGAGCGTAGTCACGTGGTGGTATTTCATATTTCGCGGGCTTTCTTTAAACACCGAAAGATATCGCCACGAAGCATGTACGCTGCCGCAAAGACTTGCATCGGTCGTTTCTGAACCAACTCTACACTGTAACGGAACGCACTTGGCCCTAAAGAGAATATTAAAAATTATGAATAATTGATCTCAGTTAACTTATTAATTAAGTGGAATATAAAAATATATATCTTGAGCAGCGCCACATGACGTCAAACCATACGTCGTTGGTTTCACTTAGCTGCGGTTAACCACTTCTTTAAAATCCTTTGTTGAAGTTACGTGAAACACCCTGGGTATGCTCACTTCGCGCTCACCAGACCGGTAAACTATTGTTCCAACTCGGAAAATTGAGTGTGAGGGCAGACCACACATTCTTGCTAGCTAAGGGTGAGTAAGGGTGGTAAGAAAAGTCACGGATTGAGGGTGAGGGAGGCTGTATAAAACCTATAAAGTGAGGATGAGGGTGAGGACGAAGCGCGTGTTGAGGGCGAGGAAGGAAAACAAAGAATGAGGGCGTTTGCCGACCTCTGGCCATGCATGCGCTTATTCCTGTTCATCATCAGTTACTAAACAAACAAAATAAATAAATGCATGTGTATGATTGTTTCACGGTATTCACCATCAACCCCCTCCCTTGATTGGGCTACTGAGCCATCCTTGTAATTAAAGCTTATTCTCTCTCTCACCTCTGACGTTTGACGTCACCCAATGCAATTATTATCTGCTCGCCTGCGCAAAGCGCACGTGATGTCGTGGTTGAATGCTCGGCTTGAAATAGCGTGATCGATGACTCGATTCCGGGTATACGTGTCCGGATAACTTTTTTTCTTTTTTTTTCACGCTCCTCACGTGAACCAAAGCGTGGCGAACGAATGAGCTCGGATCGGCCCCTTTTTAATTGGTGTTCGCAGTAAAACAGAGTCGTCTCATGTGGCCTCCTTACTCTGGTATCGTCGTGAGTCAGGGTATCCAGTATTCAATCACGCGACGAAAAAGTATAAGTATCCGCTAATTTCGACCTCAGTCTCCCACTGTTTTCTTTCGCTTGGTTGCGTCGATATGATCTGTATGCTCCCCAAATATTGCTACAAAAGAACATATACTGCACAGTTGTATGTTTTTTATTGCTCGTAATTAAACCATACAGTTTAAATTTTTTTGCCCGCATACGACGTATACCAAGGCCCATCATTTTCTGCTTACTGCAAAGGCCGTCACTGACAATCGCATATTACATTTCGCGTGCACATAAGCCACAACGTGGCCTACTTTCCACCAAATATACAACCCGTGCTACCAACCACCCTGCGCACAAACAAGTCAACATTGGGCTTCCGTCACCGTCGTGAAGAATAGACGTGCGTGCGTCACAGTGACGTCATAGATATAGAGATTTCTTCAAATTTTTAGTGATTCAGTGATAACTCTCCAAAATGTACTGATTGTCGACCTGTTTCAGAGAGGAGAGACAAAAGCTGTACTACTTTTTAAACATACGTCTTCGTTTGGTCATATTGATCAATAGGCAATATTAGCAGGCCATACCCTCCGAAAGGGCCCTTATACCAACCACTCTGAGCTCGAAGGCGAGCGAACGCTTTCTTTTTGGCTTTCGCTAACCTATCCCCGGGCTCGACACGTGGGCACAACGTCAATGCCAAACGTCACGTTCGCGTTCTTGTTTGAAAGCATGCCATCAACTCCAGCTTATCGGGACTCCGCGCATTTAGGCTACACACTGTTGCCCACCGCATGCTCTGTGCAAAACACACTGCGGGAAGTGAAATCAGTTGATGGCGCACTACAGTCAAGTGAGACGACAAGAAACAGCGGCCGTGCAGCTGGACTCAACGCGACAAAGGCGTGCCAG
Organism: Dermacentor andersoni; assembly: GCF_023375885.2. Taxonomy (NCBI): domain Eukaryota; kingdom Metazoa; phylum Arthropoda; class Arachnida; order Ixodida; family Ixodidae; genus Dermacentor; species Dermacentor andersoni. Next base: position 122,192,748 of record NC_092817.1, on the reverse strand, counting down.
CAAATTGAACGCAACGGATGTCCCTCGTGGACTAATTTTACTCTGGAGACGCCATGTGCATGACCCCGTTGGCATCGCGGTGTGCGAAGAAGGGACTAGAGAAGCCAGGATAGGAGCACACGATTTTGTTTGTTTGTTTTCTTCTTTCTTTTTTTTTGTGTGTGTGAATTACCAGAAGGAGTTTATGGGTAGCAGAGGGCGCACACCGCTGCCGCGGCACTTGCTGTAGCGAACATGTGACGTTAAAATACGTCCTTGCGCATATATGTCAGACCTTCGAGATCCTCACAATGTGATAAACGCCGTGCCGGCATTCAGGTAAGAATTTCTTGGCGTTTTTAGGTTACGATCTCTGAGCACGCTTTTTGCTGTTTCGGCATGTCGCCATGTTTTGTAGCACAAGCTGTCCTGCAGCACTATAGACGCAGATATTCAGCCATACAGGGCAAATTTGTCAGCTTTGTATGGTGCCCTGTAAACCCCTTCACACCCTTATGGATGAAATGTCGTACAATCTGGTCTTGACACACTCATTTTTTACCCCCTTCTTTTTACAAAAGGGCGTAACCCTGATGAAAACACCCACGCTACACCATTAAGAGAAAGCTTTAGCAAGCGACCAACTCCCGTCTCTCCAATTCAGGTAAAACGCAGAAGTGATCTTACTAGACAGTCGCCGAACAAATCTGAATGAATCTTGTCGTATTTAAGACCGAAGCTGAATTCTACTAACTGTAGAAAGCAGAATTTCAGTTTAGGGCCTAAAAGTTCTTTTGCAGAGCTTGCATAAAATAGCTAAGTTAAAAAAATGAAGCGACAGGTTTATAAATCTATCTCTCCACCAAGAACTGATAGTGCAGCTAAGCGGACAAGCTTGTTACATTTACGATGGTTTTGCAAAAGTATTTCTCACGAACTAACGGTACATATCAGAGCGGTATATATTATACGAATCTTGACCGATTTACATGTCCAAATAGTTGCAGTTTACAGAATCGTGTCATCATTTTTCATTGGTGAGTTACAAAATTGTTAACTTGATGCTTGAACTTCTTTTCTTTTTTAATATTGCGATTTTCAAGAATTTTTCCCTAAATATTATACTTTTTCTAAACTCTGCCATTGGCAGTCGGTAAATTCTATTTAAAGTTTTTCTTTAAAGTTCTGCAAACCTCATCAAGATTAGCGCAGCGAATGCCAGGGAAAAAATTTCTCCGTTTCCGTGTACTTAGGAACTCTTGAACCGATCTTCCTCTTAAGGCCTATCGGGTTAAACCACTCAGCCTTCCACTGCAGCATGCCTTCTTCTCTTTTTCAGTCGTCCTTTTGGTTTATTGATTGCGCTAAAACAAATGCGTATATACAGGGGGGGGGGGCAAAGGGGGCACTTGCTCCCCCCCTCTCAGGACTAGGGGGGAGAGCAAAGTAGGTCATTTGCCTCCCCCCCCCCCCCCCCCGCTTTTGAAACCCGGGAATATATGCGCCTAGAGTTCCAACCAAAGTCACTCGGGTGTATACAGAAAGCGGCTTGAAGCACTGATAATGGAGGTCTGGCCTCTCCACCAGCTGCACCTGGAGTCTCGGCCAGATTGGTTCATTAGCGCACTCATCACTGGTATTTATATAGCACACAGAGTATACTCGGTAACAGTTCGCAAATTTCCCCACCTCTGCAAGTCTACAGTAGTCTTTGAAGTTTTGATCTAGACATTGATTCGGGCTACTTGGTCTGCCAGTAGTGCACCTGAACCTCAATAATGCAATTAAGGTTCCCAGAACTTTCAAGAGTGCTTTCACTTATTTGGTCGTGAAAGGTGTTCTCGCGGTGAAACTGAGGCAGCACGAAGCGTTCGCTTCTCGCTTCCGGCGGTCTTCATCACGTCAACGTTGCGACAGCGAGTGCTCGTGGTTATCGAGTGAGATCTGTTTATAATTGTCTGTACGTGCGTGACACCATGCTTGTCATATATGTATATACCGGTTCGGGGGTGTGTGTGCCCCTCCCCCCACAGTCAGTACTGAAAAGGAAAAGTAGGCAATTTATACCCCCCCCCCCCCCTACGCACACTCACTCGTGAAAGTGGGCACTGTCGGCTGCACACTGCACAAATACAACAAAACAACAGCTGAGGCCAAGTTTTCTCTCAGAATTGGGCTCACATAGCTGCGATTTATTTATTACGTATCCGCTGTTTTCGGGCCTGGCCTCCACGTGCTGTAGCAGATGACGCGTTACTCCGTACTTTCGGGTGCGAGACGCCTGCGGAACATGCCTTGCAAGCCTGCATTGCTGAGAAAGCTATCACTAGGCTATCCAAAACAACTTCAATCTACCATCACTTGCATCATCTCGTGTTTGTTGTGGTCGTCTAACCTAACCATCTTTAAAAACACAAAATCTAATTTGCTTTTGTAATTGGTATTTTTTCAGTGTTGCCATTTTAGCTAGGTTGCCATTTTGGACACTAGATTCTGTTACTTTCTTGTCTGTTTACGGCAAAGTTTGGTATTTAGCAATCAGTGACTTTTTTAGTGACTTGAATGAAAAGTTGGTGACATTTTAACGACTTATAAGTTAAAACAATTGCTTGGAAAATGGCCTTCAAGAAAGCGCTTTGGTATTCAAAAGCCACATGCAAGTGGCTGAAACTCGCTGTACGATGCATAGGCTCCGTGACCATGATGAGCCATCGGTTGCCTTCACATTGGTAGCCTCCGCACTGTGATAGTGCTTCACAGTACAGTGGTCACCATGCCCTTGAAATTGTGGTCACAAAATTGAAGTTTATTTTTATTGCGATAGCAATTATGCGGACACTCCAGGAGTATTTCTGCCGTCGGCGTCGCCGTGAGGTTCCGTATGTGTGAAAGCGTGGGAGGGTGAGCCGGAGAACGCGGTTCAATCTCGCGTGCGCGAGCGAGGAATGCGACCAGGATCAAAGCCATGTTACGTTTCGCCTACGACGCGCGGTATAGCCGGCGCGGATGCAACGGACGCCGGGGCTTCGTTCAAAGCGGCGGACATTTTGGCCCGTTCGGAGCTCCCGCAAAGCCTCCCCGCCAAGCGCGTCCAGGCGTGTTTCAGTGCCACGTGTCTTCGTGTGTGCGTGTGTGTGTGTGTGCCCACGCTTGTCAAAGTGCGGCAGCCGGGGAGAGGAGCTCCCCAAGTGTGAAGCGAGGAGGTCTGATCGGCGCCGGCTTGGCGGATGCGTCACTACACTCGTCTCAACCTGTCTCTCAGCGTGTCCGTGCCCAGTCACGTGCGCATCTGACGAGACGTTCCTCCTTGCCCTCAGCTGCGAGACTATAAGAGCAGCTGCCCCCGGACGCCAAGAGAGAGGCTCCGATTTCTTCTGTTGAGTAACGTGCTCTCCCGTATCTCCACTTCGGTCGACCTGACCGCCCGCTCTTTTGCGATGTTAAAATAAACAAGTTGTTCTGTTACAAGTCGACTCATGCTTTGCCGGGACCTTCGGATGCTTCCAGTTGTGCCCCAGGCCGCCAGGCCAACGCTACCCTTGCGGCTTGCGACCCATTTGCAACAACGGGCGTCAGCACTGAGGTTCCAACAACTCGTGCCAGCGGTGCGATTCTTACAACTGGCTGGTAGCGGTGAGATCGCGACAACGGAGGCCAGCAGCGAAGATATGCGGTTGACTGTATGCTGAGCAGCACAACGACCATTCGGGAGCAGTGCAACGAGCCCTGTGTGATGACTGGTTGCCTGCAGCGGAACGACTGCGCTGAATTCTTGGCTGCGAGGTTTGGTGAGTGCGGGACTTTCTTCTTCTGAGTTTTGCCAGGCTTTTGTTAGTGTCAGAAACAGAGCTGGTAATTGTGGTTGTCGTTGCTGCCGGGTTAGTTTGCGGTTTGCGGTTAGTAGGCAGTAGAGAAAGCAGCATTCAGAGCAGCCATGGATTGGAAGTCGTTGCGCAAACCGAAATTGCTGGAGCTTGCAAGAGAGTTGGGTCTGGATGTCTCAGACAAACTCAGAAAACCAGAACTGCTAAGGGCTATTCTTGAGTTAGAAGCTGAGGATGACGAGCTGTCGGAATGCCTTGAGACCATTGAGGAGAGGAAGACTCAAAAAGAGCAAAAAGAGAAACAGGAGCGCGAACTTAAAGAACAGAAAGAGAAAGATGAGCGCGAACGAAAAGAACAAAAAGAGAAAGAAAAGGAGGAGCGCGACCGTCAACACGCTTTGGAAATGAAGCGTCTCGAGATAGAGATGGAACGCGCTCGTAATGGAAGTCAGGCACACGGTGCAGGAGAACGAGTATTGTTCAAAATGACTGACCTGATGCGGCCGTTTAAGCTTGGAGAGGACATTGGTTTGTTCCTGGTTAACTTTGAGCGAACGTGCGAGAAGCAGGGGTTCTCTCGGGAAACGTGGCCACAGCGCTTGCTCACTTTGTTACCCGGCGAGGCGGCCGACGTAGTCGCTCGCTTGAATAGAGAGGAGGCAGAGGATTTCAACAAAGTGAAATCGAGTCTGCTAAAAAAGTACAGGCTGTCAGCGGAGGCGTTCCGTCGGAAGTTTCGGGAAAATGAGAAAGGCAAAAGTGAGTCATATACAGAGTTTGCCTACAGGCTAATGTCAAACATGCAGGAGTGGCTCAAAGAAGAGAAAGCGTTTGGTGACCACGAGAAAGTTCTGCAGTGTTTCGGGCTGGAACAGTTTTATAGTCGGTTACCTGAGAACGTGCGGTACTGGGTCTTGGATAGGCCAGACGTTAGTACGGTGGCTAGAGCCGCCGAGCTAGCCGAGGAGTTTGTGACGCGTCGGGCTCGTGGAGCTAAGGACGGTCAAAAGGGTGAATTTGGCTCCAAGTTTGAGAGGCCGAAGTTCACGCCCATGAGAGCAAAGGGGGAAACACGTAGTTCGGATGCGAGTGAAAGCAGTCCGACCGAACGTAAGGAGACGGCGGCAGCCGAAGCCGAACGCAGAAAGCGGTTCGAGACGAGGCAAGCGCGCGTTTGTTATACGTGCCAGAAGCCGGGTCACTTTTCGGCGCAGTGTCCAGAAACAAAAACAAAAGTCGTGTTTTTGTCCTTATGCAGCACTGACGAGAACATGAAGCTTCTCGAGCCTTACATGCGAGACCTCCTCGTGAACGGGAAAGAGTGCCGAGTGCTTCGCGATTCCGCAGCTACGATGGATGTAGTTCACCCCTCCTACGTAGAACCCGATATGTTCACGGGCGAGTGCGCATGGATCAAGCAAGCCGTGGAAGCTCACAACGTGTGTCTGCCCGTAGCAAAAGTGCTGATTGAAGGACCTTTCGGAGCGCTTGAGACGGAGGCGGCAGTGTCATCTATGCTGCCCCCCCAGTACCCGTACCTATTTTCGAACAGGTCCGATCACCTCCTGCGCGAGAAGGGGCTTTTGTTTGGTGAGGCTAGCGTTCAGGCCTTAACCAGATCGAAGGTTCGGGAGCTCGCTGCAAAGGCGGTAGTTGCGGGGCCGACGTTGTCGAACAATGAGAAAGGGTCAGAGGCGCAGCAAGCTGATATTCAGAGCACGCCCGAACTGAATAAAATTGAGCCTGTAGCGTTGAAGGCACCAGATACTGGAGAGGAAATGCCCGACACGGGAAAGTTAGAAGAGCTATCTGCAGATTTGTTCATCGCGCCTACGTCAGACGGACTTAATAGGTTGCTAAAAGTCAGCCGGTCGGCTTTGATAGCCGAGCAAAAGAAGGATGGCAGCCTAGAAAACATCCGCTGCATTGTCAAGGAAGGTATCGCCAAGAAAAATGCTCGCTTTGTGGAAAGAGGTGGGGTCCTGTACCGAAAGTATCTAGACCGCAGAGGAGTGGAGTTCGATCAGCTGATCGTGCCTCAGTGCTACCGTCAGCATCTGTTGCGCTTGTCGCATGGGGGTTCGTGGTCCGGACACCTAGGAGTTAAGAAAACTAAGGACCGTCTCTTGCAAGAGTACTATTGGCCAGGGTATTTTCGGGACGCAGACCACTTTGTGAAGACATGTGACACCTGTCAGCGGGTGGGCAAACCAGGGGACAAATCGAGGGCGCCGTTGAAATTGGTACCTATCATTACGGAGCCTTTCAGACGGCTCGTTATTGATACAGTGGGACCTCTGCCGGTAACAACCACAGGGTACAGACACATTTTGACTGTGATCTGCCCAGCGACAAAGTTCCCTGAAGCAGTACCGCTTAAGGAACTCAGCTCAGTTGAGATAGTCAATGCACTACTGTCCATATTTGCGCGAGTTGGTTTTCCTGCGGAAATCCAATCAGATCAGGGCACAGTGTTTACTAGCGCTTTGACGATAGCCTTTCTCGAAAGGTGCGGGGTAAAGCTGTTACACAGCTCAGTGTACCACCCACAGTCGAATTCCGTTGAGAAGCTCCACTCCGTCATGAAGCGCGTGTTGAGAGCATTGTGTTTTGAACAACAAACTGACTGGGAGCTGTGTCTGCCTGGGGTGATGTTTGCATTAAGGACCGCGCCGCATGCGGCTACGGGGTTTTCGCCAGCTGAGCTGGTGTACGGTCGCTCGCTGTGGTCTCCGCTTCGCATGCTTCGAGAATCGTGGGAAGGCAGGGGCGACGACCCAGTCGTGGTGGAGTACGTGCTTAAGCTCCTCGAACGCTTAAGAAGGGCACAGGAGTTGTCAGGTGAAGCAATGGCAAAGGCCCAGCAGAGGGCCAAGGTTTATTATGATCGGACAGCCAGGGCCCGTCGTTTTGAGGTGGGCGATGAGGTCATGATATTGCGCACGTCGCTAAAGAACAAACTCGACGTGCAGTGGGAGGGCCCAGCATGGATTGTTCAAAAACTGTCGGACGTCAACTACGTGGTCAGTCTGCCAGGAAAACGGAAAGCACAGCAAGTTTACCACTGTAATCTGCTCAAACCCTATAAGCAACGGGAAGCAGTAGTGTGTATGATGGTAAACGCTCCCGAAGAGCTTCCGGTCGAGCTTCCGGGACTAGGCTCAGTGACGAACAGGAAAGATACCGATCAAGTCATTAGTGACTTAATCGGTAAAGCATCGCTGTCGCCTGAGCAGAAAACCGAACTACACCAGCTCTTACAAGAGTTTCAAGGTCTGTTCTCTGAGAGGCCTGGTAGGACTTCTGTCCTTACTCATGACATAGAACTTACCTCCCCAGAGCCAGTACGATCCAAGGCGTACCGGGTGTCACCCCGCCAGAGCGATATTATGGAGGCTGAGGTAAAGAAAATGCTACAGCTCGGTGTTATTGAGGCGGGTGAGAGTGATTATACCTCCCCTTTGATTTTAGTTGAGGTACCGGGCAAGGAACCTCGCCCTTGCGTCGACTACCGCAGGCTTAATTCCATCACTAAGGATCAAATTTATCCGATCCCTAACATCGAGGAGCGCCTTGAGAGAGTGAGTAGCGCTCAGTTTATTCCCACCCTAGATCTTGTCAGGGGTTATTGGCAGGTTCCACTTACAGAAGAGGCTAGTAGGTATGCGGCGTTCATTTCACCAATGGGGACATTCCGTCCTAAAGTTTTGAGTTTTGGTTTGAAGAACGCGCCATACTGCTTTTCAAGCCTCATGGATAAAGTGTTGCGGGGACAGCAAGAATTCGCTTTACCGTATCTAGACGACGTAGCGATATTCTCCGCATCCTGGCCTGAGCATATGGCCCACTTGCGGGCAGTGCTAACCCGCCTGCGCGATGCGGGCTTGACAGTCAAGGCTCCCAAGTGCCAGTTAGCACAGGCCGAGGTTGTCTACCTCAGTCACGTGATTGGTCGGGGTCGTCGCCGCCCCTCTGAAATAAAGGTGGCCGCTGTGCGAGACTTCCCGCAACCGCGCACGAAGACCGATATTCGGTCGTTCTTAGGTGTCGCCGGCTACTATCAGAGGTACATCCCCAGGTACTCTGATATCGCGGCTCCCCTGACGGATGCTCTAAGAAAGACAGAGCCGCAAACAGTCGTCTGGGACGAGACAAAGGAAAGAGCTTTTAGCGCCCTAAAGAGCGCCCTAACAAGCCAGCCTGTGCTACGATCGCCCGACTACACAAAAGGGTTCGTTGTTCAGTGCGATGCTAGTGAGCGAGGCATGGGCGTTGTACTGTGCCAACGGGAAAATGAAGTAGAACACCCCGTCCTGTATGCTAGTCGTAAGCTGACCAGTCGTGAGCAGGCGTACAGCGCCACCGAGAAAGAGTGTGCGTGTATCGTGTGGGCCGTTCAGAAATTGTCATGCTACCTAGCCGGCTCGAGGTTTATCATTGAGACGGATCACTGCCCTCTCCAATGGCTGCAGACCATCTCTCCCAAAAATGGCGGCCTCCTGCGCTGGAGCCTCGCTTTGCAACAATATTCCTTTGAGGTGCGTTACAAAAAGGGGAGTCTCAACGGTAACGCCGATGGCTTAAGTCGAAGCCCCTAACGTAGGAATCAGCCTCAAAATTGTTTGTTACTGATGTTTTTCTTCCTGAGGCAAGATATTTAACATATTGCTTTTGTGTAGTGTTTCAAAGTGATGACGTGCTTTCTAGTGCAATTTTCCGATTTGTGGACGCGTTCTGAGTGCTGCTAGACTACTGTAAGGAACTAGGCAGTAGTATAAAAGGGGAAAGAGCCTGGCATGGCTTAGTGAGGGTTGTGCCGTGCTTGCTGACTGAGCGGCTGAGTTTCGGCGCAGTTCTAACGCTTGCTGGGAACGAGAACAAAAATGGCAACTCTCCCGAAGTCACTTTGCAGTGTCCTGTGTGAACCTGAACGTGAGAACGAGGCCTTCTCGGTGCGCTGCGCTCAAGAAACGCCGAAGGACGACCGACTTCGGTTATGAGCATCATCAAGCGACATCCCTCCGGACAGCGGATGCAGTCCCCTGACCATCGGGATCTCCTTCCCCCGGCGGGGCGGTCTGTTACGTTTCGCCTACGACGCGCGGTATAGCCGGCGCGGATGCAACGGACGCCGGGGCTTCGTTCAAAGCGGCGGACATTTTGGCCCGTTCGGAGCTCCCGCAAAGCCTCCCCGCCAAGCGCGTCCAGGCGTGTTTCAGTGCCACGTGTCTTCGTGTGTGCGTGTGTGTGTGTGCCCACGCTTGTCAAAGTGCGGCAGCCGGGGAGAGGAGCTCCCCAAGTGTGAAGCGAGGAGGTCTGATCGGCGCCGGCTTGGCGGATGCGTCACTACACTCGTCTCAACCTGTCTCTCAGCGTGTCCGTGCCCAGTCACGTGCGCATCTGACGAGACGTTCCTCCTTGCCCTCAGCTGCGAGACTATAAGAGCAGCTGCCCCCGGACGCCAAGAGAGAGGCTCCGATTTCTTCTGTTGAGTAACGTGCTCTCCCGTATCTCCACTTCGGTCGACCTGACCGCTCGCTCTTTTGCGATGTTAGAATAAACAAGTTGTTCTGTTACCAGTCGACTCATGCTTTGCCGGGACCTTCGGATGCTTCCAGTTGTGCCCCAGGCCGCCAGGCCAACGCTACCCTTGCGGCTTGCGACCCATTTGCAACAACGGGCGTCAGCACTGAGGTTCCAACAACTCGTGCCAGCGGTGCGATTCTTACAGCCACCTAGTGCCAGGATGCATGCCCTCCCCTTTGGCGCACGAGGCAAGGATGTGAGGCGAGGGAGGAGGGGCGTTCTTCTCTGGAGGCTGCTACGGCGCCTCGTTGTCCTCCTCGCCCGCCGCTCAGTACAGAGTGGATAAAACCGTGGCGTCTACTACGGTATTGGCCACGTTGACGCCATAGCAGACGCATTAGCGGACGCCGTAGGGACGCGTTGCCGGCGCTCGTGTGTCTTTAAAGAGATCTGCGACGTGGTTAAACTGCGCGCCCGCGCGGGCCTAATCTTCAAAGCGATCTGCGATGTTTGCGGAGTGCGCGTAGTGCCGGTAGCTTCGTATGCGCTGTGCTTTCGACGTTTCGTTCGCGCTGAAGCCAGACGCGCATGAAGGTCAATCCGCTTGCTGCTGCCGCGATTCCTCACTCCAGAATTTTCACAGCGAGTTTCCCCGCTCATACAGCGAGATGTGTTCATTTTGCCTGTGCGCGCGTGACACTGTGCTGGTTAATTTAGTTAAAACACGTTGACGCGCTAGTTGGTTTGAATCCATGATAGAATATGCAAGCGGGACTGAACAAGGATGTAGCAAGAAGCAGGCATACAAAGACAGCGCTGTCTCTGCGTGTCTGTTTCTTTACGTCCTCGTTGAGTCACGCTTACATATTCTGTCATTGCTAATTTAGTTAGTAAGCGAATGTTTACAAGTTTATACGGCCGATAAAACTACTATCTTTACTTCGTACAGCTATCTACTAATTTGCTATTGTAATCGGTGCTTCGCCTTTCGAGCGGAACTGCGAATGTTTTATTTACAAAACCTATTGATTGTAGATATAATTGAATTTTATAAAACCTATGTGAACCCACAACGTTTAAACGCTGCGGGTTCAGCGGTGTCACTAAATCCATTCGATTGGTAGACGTTTGACAAGCGTGTCAGAGAATGAATTTACGAAAACCAAGTGGAATAAGTTTTCTTTTGAGATTTAGAACACAGCAGATGAATAACACATATCGACTGCGTAAAAGCGTATATATCGGAACGGCTTAGCTCGTTCACGCGCGACTGAACAAATCGCTTCGTTTCTCACGCATTTCGGACCAATCAGTACTTAATGGCGGCTTTCAGCTAGATTAAGAATGAAAATATGGTATTTATAACCTGTACAAAGCTCAGGTAATTGTCATTGCCATGTTAACAGCATGCAGCCAAGCGCGTTCCACGGAATGTAGTTCTGCTACCACGGATGTCGACAAGCACAAAAAATTTAGGGATATACAGACTAAATGCATTTTCATGCTGGGAAAACTACGTTGTTTGTGTTCTTTTGAATTGTGCTGTATTTGTAACCTTCCAATCTAAAGATAATGAAAAATTTAAGCTGTCATAATCTAGCTTGTAAATCTTAGAGGTAGACGATCGAATATCGACTTTTTCAAATACGAATCGAATACGAACAGTAAGTATCCAATATCGAATGGACAGACGCAGGCGCACACATTTACAGCAGGAACATTTGTTTCAGTATAATTAGGAACACGCTTGCACTGAATAGACAGTCAACTATCATGACCAATTAAGATCGTTTTTTAACCACAAGATCACAACAGTCAGGAAAAGACGAAGAGCCGGTTGACGCCTTTATGTCTGGTGCATGCAAACAAGCTTCCCAAGAATGACAGGCATTTGAACCTCACCAACTTTTCAAGTGCGTATAATAAATAGTTGAAAAAAAAAATACCAGAAGTTATGGCAAAGGAAAATAAAACGCTAACCGCGGGTATTGGTGTGCCCTGGAAAGAATACAGAGCCTTTTACAAAAAAAAAAAATACATCACTGGTTCTAACGTAAGAGATAAAAGCCCTACGTGTCTAGGCTGCAAGAAAGACTAATTGGTAGGCCATAAGCACAATATCTCCGATTGTCAAGATGAAGTAGTTTAATGACTGGGAAATATTGAGAGGTCGGCCGGAAAATGGAGCATCTGGCCTGCTACTCTACGTAAGGGAATGGGATAAGGGAAGAAAAAGGGTCCCAATGGGGGATGATAATGGGAGGAACGAGGTGAAGGACACATTGCATAACTGGTATCACAAGCGTGAGTCCAGTATTGGACGAAAAGAAAGGGAACCGAGGGGCCCGGTTTTGTAAGAACGCTCGCACGTATTTGTTAGTCAGAACCATATTAAAACAACAGATAATGAAGAAACGGAAAGCATATAGCATAAATTATTTGTAGTTTCTAATTGAAGAGCAAAAATGAGAAGCTAATGAGAAATGGAGGAAAACTCAACTTGGCTGACGGCGAGAGCCGAATCCACTGTATCTGCCTTACGTGCGCGTTGCAGTACAAATTGTGCTACGGCGACGACGGCAGTTGCCACGTCCATGCAGTTTCGGGTATTTATGTATGTATACAAGATCTAAACCAAGGAGTGTTAACCAACGCAAAACTTCCACCGCGAAACCGAAAACAAAATTAAATTATGGGGTTTCACGTGCCGAAACCACGATTTGAATATAAGGCACGCCGTAATGTCCGGGGACTCTAAAAATTCGGACCACCTCGGGTGCTTTAACGTGGACCTTAATCTAAGTACACGGGTGCTTTCGCATTTCGCCCCCATCGAAATGCGGCCGCCGTGGTCGGGATTCGATCCTGCGACTGCGTGCTGTTGGAATCGTACCGCTGGCACGAGTTGATGGGGTCTCGGTGCTGACGCCCGTTATTGCCAATGGGTCGCAAGCCCCAAGGGTAGCGTTGGCCTGGCGGCCTGGGGCACTGGAAGCATCCGAAGGTCCCGGCAAAGCAAGAGAAGACTGGTAACAGAACAACTTGTTTATTCTAACATAGCAAAAGAGCGGCCGGTCAGTTCGACCGAAGTGGAGAGACGGGAGAGCACGTAACTCAACAGTACAAATCGGAGCCTCTCTCCTGGCGTCCGGGGGCAGCTGCTCTTATACTCTCGGCGTCGCGGTCCAAAAGGGAAGGTCACGGGATGAAGGTCACGGGATGAAGGTCACGGGACGGCGGAGCATGAGCCCACGACGGCGCGCACGGTCGAGCCGAGAGACCTGCTGAACCGAGTGCAGTGACGCATCGCCAACCCGCCCACACGACGGCGCGAACGGTTGAGCCGAGAGACCTCCAGGCTCCTCATTCGGGGAACTCCGCTCCCCGGCTGCCGCGCTTTGACAAGCGAGGGCACACACACACACACACGCACACACGAAGACACGTGGCACTGAAACACGCCTGGACACGCTTGGCGGGTAGGCGTTGCGGCGGCGTCGGACGGGCCAAAATGTCCGCCGCTTTGAACAAAGCCCCGGCGTCCGTTGCATCCGCGCCGGCATTACCGCGCGTTGTAGGCGAAACGTAACAGTGCTTAGCAGCCCAACACCATAGCCGCTAGCAACTATACGGCGGGTCCGGCAAAACCGAAAACAATGCTTGTACTACCCGTCTGGTTTCTTCATTGCGTCAAAAACCTTGTTGCTGTTTTACTTCCGATAATTATAATTTGCGATACCTTGTTCAGCAGGTGGAGAACAGTAACCCGATTTCCATAGTCGGCTGTTGCCAAACATTTCGTTAGTTTTGATATTCGAAAATGCCGAATAGTTCATTTTCGAATACGAATAACATATTACACGCCAACCATTCATATTCGAAACTTAGATATTCGCCTATCCTATAGTAAATACATTACTAAATCTAAAGTCCCTATAGTCTGTTGGTAAATTCACTGTTTTCCTTCAGCTGCACGAATATTAGACCAACATGACACGTTTAGGTGGATTATTTACTTCATGTTGGATTATATTATATTAGAAATGTGCGGAATATAATCAACCCTTATATATAGCTTTCATTGATTACGAGAAAGCGTTTGATTCTGTCGAAACCTCAGCAGTCATGGAGGCATTACGGAATCAGGGTGTAGACGACCCGTATGTAAAAATACTGAAAGATATCTATAGCGGCTCCACAGCCACCGTAGCCCTCCATAAAGAAAGCAACAAAATCCCAATAAAGAAAGACGTCAGGCAGGGAGATACGATCTCTCCAATGCTATTCACAGCATGTTTACAGGAGGTATTCAGAGACCTGGATTGGGAAGAATTGCGGATAAAAGTTACTGGAGTATACCTTAGTAACTTGCGATTCGCTGATGATATTGCCTTGCTTAGTAACTCAGGGGACTAATTACAATGCAAGCTCACTGACCCGGAGAGGCAAAGCAGAAGAGTGGGTCTAAAAATTAATCTGCAGAAAACTAAAGTAATGTTTAACAGCCTCGGAAGAGAACAGCAATTTACAATAGGTAGCGAGGCACTGGAAGTGGTAAGGGAATACATCTACTTAGGGCAGGTAGTGACGGCGGATCCAGATCATGAGACGGAAATGATCAGAAGAATAAGAATTGGCTGGGGTGCGTTTGGCAGGCATTCTCAGATCATGAACAGCAGGTTGACATTATCCCTCAAGAGAAAAGTGTATAATAGCTGTGTCTTACCAGTACTCACCTACGGGGCAGAAACCTGGAGGCTTACAAAAAGGGTTCTACTCAAATTGAGGACGACGCAACGAGCTATGGAAAGAAGAATGATGGGAGTAACGTTAAGGGATAAGAAAAGAGCAGATTGGGTGAGGGAACAAACGCGAGTTAATGACATCTTAGTTGAAATCAAGAAAAAGAAATGGGCATGGGCAGGACATATAATGAGGAGGGAAGATAACCGATGGTCATTAAGGGTTACGGACTGGATTCCAAGGGAAGGGAAGCGTAGCAGGGGGCGGCAGAAAGTTAGGTGGTCGGATGAGATTAATAAGTTTGCAGGGACGACATGGCCACAATTAGTACATGACCGGGGTTGTTGGAGAAGTATGGGAGAGGCCTTTGCCCTGCAGTGGGCGTAACCAGGCTGATGATGATGATGACGGATTATATTAGAGTGTTACAAAATACCTACATTCTTAAAATCCACTTCACACTTATAGCTAGAGTTTTAGTGACTTTTCTTGTCTCATTTCAGTGACACGCTTCCTAAAACGTACGCAACACTAGACGGCAATGGTTCATAATGTACGATTGAAAACTGGATCTGTCGATGACAAAGATGAATTTCACTGACGCATCTTTCAGCCTTTTTTTTATTGCAATTGCAATCGGGTAATCTGCAAGGGAGGCGAACTTTACAGTATACGTGCCACCTGGGCCCGGCCTGAATATGCATTCTCCGCCCAGTCGCGAACGTGAACTTTTGTATAACCTATAATGAATATTTCCAACTAATCCACATGTCATTAACACATCAAATAAAAGAACGTGTCGTCGTTTATTGGTCTGTAGCCACTAAAGCGGAATCTACGTAACCTCCCTCGCACACGGAAGGAGGCGAGTGGGAGGGAGGTGGGTAGATGCCGCTAACCTAACCTCCGCTCTCCTTGGAAGGAGCCCTTCGTGTCGGGCTTTGTGGTAAAGCATACGAAAAACGAGCATGTAGTGCAGAAGTCAAAGGGGAAATTATGTGCAGGGTAGTGAAAATAGTTGGTACGCCACTGCGCTAAAATGCTTTATGCCGATTATATATATTAACAAACTCGACCACCAGCAAGTTTATCTTAAAGTATGTACGAAGGTCACTATTGGCAAGTAACGCTTTCAAATGTGTAAGGGAGTGCAGGTGTGTTTTATTTTGCCAATTCAGTAAATCGGTGATGACATTGTAAAATTATTTTTGCAGATCTCTTGTCCACATACTGTTCAATGAACAACTATGTGTTGCTCTCTAACACATAAACACATGCGCAATATACAGTATTCCGTATTTGGCCGGTGGACTTTAAAAAATTGCTGTCCACAAACTACTCGTCTAATCGTGAGGAAACATCACTAACAGGGTAGCATATTGTAGTCTAGGTTGTTTGAGATGTATTTAAACATCGGTACTTGCCTGCCTTTTGTAGAATGAAGCAGAAACTTCTTTCGGCTACGAGCACCGATTTTGCAGACGGGAGCCAACCTGCTGATGCGACAGGTTGCGTCATCTGCTTTCATTTCGACGGGACATGCGACTGGCAGACGAACTGCATCTTCGAAGCAAGCGCGCTTCTCTCCCATGCCCCAAGCCGAGAAGTTGTTTCCCTTGCCGTCCGCCAGATGGCGCAACCTGTTGGATCAGCAGCTTGGCTCCTGTCTGCAAAATCTGTGCTCGTAGACGAAAGCAGTTTCTGCGTCATTCTATATTTTATTTATATGCAATAAAGTTTTACTCGCTCTTTCTAAAAAAGGCAGGCAAGTACCGATGTTTAAATACATCTCAAACAACTTAGACTACAATATGCTACCATGTGAGTGATGTTTGCTCTCGATTAGACGAGTAGTTTGTGGACGGGAATTTTTTAAAGTCCATCGGCCAAATACGGAAGACCCTTTATATATAGGTTCGTCAAGTGTCCGCAAATG
>NC_092817.1:121181740-121271740 GCF_023375885.2 Dermacentor andersoni | reverse complement strand
CTTTGGCGCAGACGTACGTGAGCGGCCTGATCGGTCTGCACGGTCCAGACACTTCTTGGCGCAGCGCTTAACCAGCCAAACACAGCGCTAATATTGCTCTAACCAAGTGTAAAACATTTTAAACATTTATAAAAACAATGTGTTGATGATTACACTCCTGCGAAAAATACGCACCAGCAGCAAAAAAGAATACGCTTCGTTGCTGCTACTGTGTATGGTTGAGCTCTATGCCACCAGGTGGCTGCACCGTGCAGACCATTCACATTTGCCCTTCTGCTCATCTCGGCTCATCCCGTTACGGCACAGTCAAGCGGCCAGACCCTGTCCCCTTGCGCTATATACCTTGCGCTTAGGTTTGCCCTAATATGGTACTCGCGAAACGCTAGTGCGTTAGTAATCTTCCGGTGTAAAGTGACGGCCACAAACGCGCAAATCCTGGCGCCGATCGGATAGCGGTAGTCCGATGCGCAGCAGCCAGTTCGCTCGTACGCTGCCCTGCAGAGGGACACGATGTCGCAGCTTGACATATTGCCAGTCACTACGTTTGCAGTCCACAAGGCAACAAAGTCGAATCATAGTGCTCTGACCGCGGAGCTCTCGTCAAAATGGAGTTCGTTGTAACACAAGCAGACGACACTTGCTGTGTGCCGGAAGTGCTTAAGTGTACTGAAAAATTGTTCTTGTGCATTCTCTTTCTGCTACTTTCTCTTTATAAAAACAAATTAACTAACATTCCAACTATTACGAAGATCATTTGTTTACCATAAAGTTGGAGAAATTATCGATCACGCGCACTGGTCAGCCAATCAGATAGCTCGCCCACGTGACGTCATATGGGTTATTTGCATCATATGGGTAGGGGCGGCTTAAAATTCCGCCGAGCAGTGCGCTGCGATCGACAGCGATGTGCATTTTTAAAACCTTATAATAAATTACACGCTTTACGCAGAGCACTTAGATGTGTCAATTAATGATCAGAAGGACCTACTCTAACGACTCAGTACGTTTGTAGAAAATCGCCAAAATCGTTTCAGGGTCCCTTTAATTTTTATAAACAGTATGTATTAAAACTAAAGAAATTCATGCCGAAACTCTTTTAGTAGTTGTCTGAATACACGTAAGCATTGTGCAACTCGCTCACCTCCACGCAGCCCGGTACCATTATAAATGTTATGGAACTTGGTCAGACCAGTATTAACCTTTATCAACCCTCACCGGTCGTTCGCTTGTCATGTTCGATAGCGAACATGATAAGGCAGGTTTAATTAAGAGAGTTCACTGCGGCACTCTAACCCACAACTATTGATGTTAATTAATGCAGAGTTAGCGACAATTAATTACGACAGAGTTAATTAAGACACTCGAACCCTCGACCTTTGGGGGGAGTCGAACCCACGACCTTTGGTGTTAAGTTTAATTTATCCGCGCTGTTGCAAAACAACTACTACATTTGCTGGGGGGAGGTATGCAATGCTTTATTGATGGTTCGGATGCTTGCTTTGGGCTTGCTTATGAAACGTATGCTGTTAATTCTGTGTGTTGTATGGGGCATTTCAATGAATCTTTGCACTGTTCGCTTCACTTTGCAGAGCACTTGTAGCCTCTGTCTGACGTTGGCATGCGCCATTGCATTTTTTGCTTGCTCACGGGGGTTTGTCAAACTGTTACGCTTTTAAAAAACAGCCTGCATATCATGACAAGGCCTTACGTAAATGCACAGTCAGCAGCTAGCTTTCGCGTTGACTAGCTTAATTAGCTACTTCAATCCGGTGTGTATTTCATTCCGACGCCCTATTAATTTTGTGCGGCGTTAAACTTGACTGGACGGATAAATGGCGTTTCTTTCAAAAATGCGAACCTTTGCTGTAGGCACGAGTTACGCGCCACTGTGCCTGATTATTACCGAACTTTTTTGACCACAGTGGAGTTTTCACTACATAACCCTAAAGGTCATTTTCCATCCACGTCATCGTTTTGTTTTTTTCCTCATGCGTTTGCTTTTCTTCCCACAGGGTTTCGGTCTTCTCGTCGGCGCGGCCGCCTTCGAGTGGATCCTCGGTCTGTGCTTGGTCCTCTTCTTTTTCACCTTCGTCCGGGAGTTCCACAAAGTGACGCTCGAGATCAAGGCCGACCTGCTGGTCGAGCATCTGGACGACGAGCCGATATTCCGCAAGTCGCCCTACATGTCCGAGACGACGTACCTCCGGGCCCACGAGACGTGACGCCAGTCCGCTTTAGCAAACGCGGTTTATAGGGTGGCGCTCTCGAACAATTCGCTGACCATCTTTCTGAAGACTGGTGAAACGCACGGATGTGCCTTAATTTCCCATATACTATATCCCAGGCCACTGACCGACCGGTGGCCTGGGAACAGCAGTAGAAGCACCATGTTGTAGCAACTACATGATGCGTATTTCCGGCGTGTTTTCGACGCCATGTGGCCGCGCTTATTTCGCGCACGGGATGCATTCGCTGTATTGAGAGCTTGAAAGGCGTTGCGTAAGATAACTTAAAAGCGCCATGAAATTTTCACGGGGCGCATTTGTGCCGGGAATGCATGCACCGTCGGCATGGCGCGCCGTGGAATACAGTCGAGGCGTCTGGGCGCCAAAAATACGCCGGAAATAGGTTTCGTGTGTTTGATGATTTGTGTAGCACACTTACGGAGGACCAACTGTGGGCAAATAAGGAAAGCCCGGTGCCAAAGTCTTGAGAAGGCAACTTGTCATCGCCAGAACAGCAATTGCTTTCCTTGGCTGGATTCGTGACAGCTTCCTTTCCCCACAAGCGCGATGGGCCAAAGGAAGCAGGATTAAGTTAATGAATGCTATCGCTACTGAAGATATTGGCGTATTGTCATTGCTGCGTCAGCCAGAACCGGCGTCTCAAGCTTGCGCTAGTTGCGGTCGTCGCCGAATTGCTTGTGTACTACCACTCTCATCAGCATATGTCTACATGAAGCGCGTCACGGACCCCAAAAATACGCTAGAAATACGTTGCAATGTGGCTGTCGGTTCGGCCTCTTTGGCATCTCGAACACATTTAGGAATCTGATGGGTAGGCCTACGTCTCTACCAGTGCGCAGTTTTCAGGTGGCTAAGAAGAACCGCACGATGCTACCGAGCAAAAACTGTGACAATGAAAACGGCGCACTGGGAATATTGTAGGAATGCGATAAATTAAAGACGCGCCGAGATGGAGGCTCCATAAACGCTAACGAATGTATGCGTGATAAAAACATCCGCGTGTCGGCGTGTCCTCGCGTCTATGTAGGTCTGTTGCACACCAATATGCTGTGCAAGTTCGCACCGGTGTTTAGATGAATCTTTCAGTTGAGTTTTTTTCTTTCGACATTCTCTATACGCTCATTCGTACTCTTATAAGTCGAACGCATCAATGAGACAATCTGGGTCAGTAAAACTCGGGCATTAACTTTCCTCTCATACACCTAATTTAATCGAAAGCGTTGACATACCAGCAAGCGTTCGTAGCTATTTTGGACAAGGGGCATATAAAGAAGTTTGTTTTTGAATCTGGAGCTTGGGCGATGTGTTCTGCTGGGTGATACCAACTCCCTTCTCTTCATTAAAAATTCGTTTTCATGCGTGTTCGGCGGGCGGGTGCCGTTATTGTTTAACGTGAGCGAAGAACTGTAGCGATGAGTTCTGACAAACCCGACAACAAAATCGTGCCGTTAAAGGCGAGTAGTTTACTTACAAACTACAAAATAAGCTGAACCAGCGTATGGCTCGAATTGCTTACAATGCACTTAACTCAAAATTATTCTTTCGCAACAGGATTATGAAAAAGATAGATTGAAACTAAGTGCATTCATAAGTCTGAGTATCGCAAATTTTATGACTTGATTTAGAGAACAGGCGAATTATGATTTTTGTATAGGAAATACTATAAAACATCATACTGTCGATAATGACATTGGATTTTGTTGGCTGAGTTCTCTTCTCACTTAAGCCCGCATGTGAAGTCTTTTTTTTTCTTTTTTCAAGTGTAGATAGACTTGCAGTAACTAAACAAGTGATTACTGTTATGAAACCACTTGTGAGCGTGTTTTTTGAAATACACATTTGTACGCGTGACGACTGTTTGTTTCTTCAGAGCCTTTATCTGTCGTAAATTGAGACGAGATCACAAATCTGTTTATCTTTATGTATTTGTTGCATTAAACACGTGCAATTTCAGTTTTGATAGCGATTGCTTCAAGGGACTGTGTACACTTTTGCAGGCACACTAGCGGACAGTGCAGGCTTGTTATGAGTCCTGCTGTAAAATAATGCTTTATGGAACCTCCACAAATTAGATGTCTCTCATTTCATTATCTCTGGATTGGGTAATAAAACTGCCCTACAGTAGCTAAATAATTAAAACTGGCCTGGCCAGGGCCCAATAAGATGTTGTGTTTGAAACCAAATCTTGGTGCCAATTTCTATACGTTAGTGATGACACTAGACTTTTACAACAAACATTTTAATCTTTCACAGTTCACAACAAGAGTCGGTCATAATATAAAACAACAAACGTATTAACGAAGGTTTCTCAACCTAAAGAATTGATGGCAGTGACTGACTGCAGTAGAGCAGTCGCGCTGGTAAGTCCTGAGCATCATTGAACTTTCTGGAGCTCTGACGCAACAGATATTACATATAGTGACACTGAGTAGTTCGCAAGTAGTGATATACGCATAAAATGAGTTACATATTCTTTGCAATCGCGACGTAGAAGAGGACGTGTTATCTTCAAACATTGAAACGCTGTGTTCTACTCCTGTCACGGAAAAGTAAGGTAAGTTTGTCACATTGCTTGATTTGTTATGTCTTGATTGTATGTAATTGTAGTGTTGCTCTGCACGGAAGGGTACACTGAAATGTTTGTGCGGCAAATGCTTGCGAATGTACGAAAAATAAAGATGCGCTGTCTTTTTGTCTATTAGGTGCATTGACACAAGTTCGCACAGCGCCAGCCATGCAAGGCCTTCTCACGAGGCCCGAAATGTGCGACGACTTAAACACGTTTTTACACGCGAGATGTTAGCACCGCGTTAACGGGAAAGTGAACGATGCTTGTACACGACGTCCGCATGCTTTAAACGTTTTTGTGATGCTTAACATTATAAATACTTCGTCCCGGTTATGTTGACCAGCCTGAAGTGCTTGCACTCTTCTAACGGCTGCTCTCGTCACAACTGCAGCGCGCAGCGAATTGCCCAAGCCGATGCGAGGGCAAAGACGACGGCTGCAGAGCCCGCGGCCGTAGTCCTGTGGGCCCCGTTGCACAGATCTCCCCGGCAGAAGCACATGTAGACGCGTCTGTTTTGGTACAGAGTCTCGGCGCACCTCTCCTCCAGATCGTCTGGGGGTCGCTGCAAGCACATCCGCTCGGTGGCAAGGTCGAAGTCTGCAAAGAACAAGAAAAAAGAAAGTGAGGGGAGAGGGGACAATGCATATTTTTTACTGGTTCGACACGGCTGAAGTGCATCGTGACCTGCTGTCACGCGCGCAGGTTCTCATAAAGAGCGTTTAATTTGAGGAATTTCGTCAGTCTTGTGCCACGGCGAACTTCATCCCCGCCGATCACGGCCTTCTGGGACCGCGGCTTTTGTAGTTTTATACTTGTGAAAGCGCGAGTTGATGTGACGCCACTGTAGGATATACAGCATACAAGGTTATGTCACAGGGTTACACCATACGGTTACGTCATTGCGGTGGCACGGTACTGCACTGTTAGCCAACGTGCGACTGCGATGGTTGCAGCTGTGTAAGCGCGGGCCGCGGCGGCTCTTGGGTCACGACGTTTTGCTGTTCCGAGGAAAAGGTCGTGGGTTTTAATTTTCAGCCTTGACGGCTGCGTTCTGCAGGTGGCTATGAAGCGTTAATTTCTGCGCAGGTTAAGAACATTAGGTGATTGAAATGGAACTTTTCAATACGGCATTATTTATTTATTTTGTGAGCGTATATATACTCCGTTTTTATACATTGCGTGCAATGCTGTAGAGCCTGTGCTTGCGGACAACTTTCTGTGGCACTGAAGGAAAAGATACAGGGATGGTGCTTCTGTAGATGTGTTACCGCGCCAAGTAGTCCGGCAGTGTCTGACAGGGATTTTGATTTCATGGAGCAGATACTGATTCGGCGCCGCTTGCACGTGAGACAGTTTTGCATCTACTGAGACGCGAAATAGAAAAGAAGGAACATAAGGTCACATTTGACACTCAGTGCTGTGCTTTGTCTTAGTTTGCTATTGTAAACAAAGTACTTGCTTTCTCTTTCCAATATTGATCTAACACGGATGAAAATCTCGGTGATTTTTTTTTTTTTTTTTTAGAAGAGCTCTCACCCGTGCGCACTTTGCCTTTGTAGCTTTTCCTTCGCTTCCACAAAAAGTTGTCCGCGAGTACAAAGAACATTTCCGCAGTTGCTGCGTTCGCACCGAAAAATAGTTCGGCGTTCTTGCAGCAATTATATAGGTGAAAGTGTCCTCTATTTAGATTCAGTATTAAGTGAAAAAAAAAGGAAGGTAATCCTTAAAAAGGAACAAACTATTTGTACGACTGCTAATACGTTGTTTTAGATAAATTTTCTTCTCGTTGTTATTGTTTTCGGGCTTTACTTTCCACCCGTCATGGCAGCCTCACATGTACATGGTCACGCGAGCAAACGCCGTTGGCGCACAGAGAAGGACAGATGAAACGCGCGAAATGATACGTTTTAGCGACCGAACTTCTTGTGTAGCCGCCACAGCGTTGCATGCTAAGCACCTAAGCACGAAACGGTGTAGACGAGTAAACGAGGTAGAAAAGTCAAAAGCAGTCCACCAACAAGTTATGCGAAGACGTAGAGATAAATATGGAAACTGCCAGAGGGAACTCTGCCTTGGCAATTCTTCAGCCATCATGGAAATCGTGAGTAACGCATGGCTTTTTGTACAGTTTGGCACGGATTTGTTCGTAATTTAAAAGACTTGGCAGCTTCGGTCATTGTTCCTTGTGGTTCACTTGTCTAACGTGCTAGCCTCGAAACGTCTAACTTGAATATGCAGGTTTTATATTTGTCAATTATTCGTTACATTGCGCGATTTCCTATGCATAAATAGGTTACATAAATGATGGCTTCTAAGTATAATCGCTACATTTAATTAGTACTATGCCAAGCGGTTAAATTTGTAACGCTCCGAAAACATTGAATGGTAGAATTAGAGGCAGAATGAGACATATCGGTGCAATGGAAAAATTGTGAGGAGATAGAGAGCGTCAGTAAGGATAATATTCCACGAAGTCATTTGGAACCAGAATGACGAAAAGTGAGCAATTATGTCTGCTGTGAGCAGCCATACCGAGTTATTTAAGGCGCACAAAGACGCAAATGCCAGATTTTTCATCTAATATTCTCAGTATGACACTATATGTGTCGGGCCTGATTCGCGCCGGGCCGTACGTGGACCACGACTGAGCGCTCTTAACTGCGAAAGACGCAACGTCAGTTCTCGCGCTATAGCTTACTCTCAAAAACTAAAGCAGCTATAGTTTGCTTTGCGAGAGACTTCAGTTTTATCCTCACGTGCCTGATTATACATACGATATATGGGGGTTCCGGTGTTTGCTACATGAACTGAAAACTTTGGTACGTCCAATCTGCTTCCCCCCTGCCCCCCCCTTTTTTTTTGGCGCTCTAATCTTTCGTTCAGCACAAAATACCCACATTGATACCAGGTTGGTGCGACCGCGTTTCCACAGTAGTGGAACGCAGGGACCTTTGCGTGCGGTTAGATTAAGCGAACGTAAATAAACCCCCAGCGGTTGAAACTAGACCGTTTAGACTCCCTCCCACCCACACACAGATCTGTCACAAGTGAAAATTTCGTAGGCAGTAGTGTATGCGTTGTGTATCAATAAACGGCTATAATTATGTGTGCATATTAATTTAAGCTGACAGGTATTGTTTTGTGTATTTAATGGTTAGGCAAAATTGGACGTAGTACTTGTATGTTTATTATGATGCCAGTGATACAAACGCGAAGTAAATTAGATTCAGATTCCTTCTTTCTTTCGTAACGAGAGCGGTTTCTTTTTTTTTTTTTTTTTTTGCGAAAGAACTCCAATGGTGTTCCCCCTTTATTCAATGTTGCTCCTCCCACTCACCCCCTGACAACTGGCGTTCCTATGGTGTATACTGTGTGTGTCATTGGAGATCATTACCCTTACGAGAAGCTATAACTATCGCTGTAATATGGAGAGGTTAGTGATGGTGGGTAGATGACCTGACGCTGTATCGAATCGGAATGTTTCGGGAATTTTCTTACATGGCACCATTGTCCTTGGCGGGAAACATTATATATCTGTGAAGCTCTCGTCCATGCCGAATTCTTCGCGCCTGCAGGAAGTTCAACATGGTTATTCACTGGACTAATAAAGAGACCTGCACACCATGATCGAGCACAGCCACAGAAAAATTTTAGAGAACATCGGTGTTTCTTTAGGGCTGGGTCTTCGTACTCGGATAATGTTCTAGCGTTGCTACTATATAAGCGCCGGTGAACCATCTGATGCCAGAGCTATGCATCTAAAGAGAGGTGACAAGTGGGCAGTTAATGGTCAAGCTAAACTCTACATCTCGATTACATATGCCAGAGCAGGCGGGATGTTTTTATGCAGAGGTAAGAAAAGCAAGCAGGATAACTAGGCTTTGACCACTTTTCTACCCTGCATGAGGGGAGGAGAAGTGAAAGAACAAATGAGTTCAGAACAATCACGCCTACCAGACAAGGCATAGCGTGTGTACCGTCGAGCCATCAAGTCTCTCGCCTTGAAGAGCAGTATAGAAGTGCGTGCGTGGCTTTCTGGGCTAATGACCTGTAACGCCAGGCTTCCATGACCTTTGAACCAGTAAAAGGCCGATTGTCCAAACTGTTCAAGGCACGCTATAGAGTTTGGCGTTGTTTGTCGTAATGGGAGCAGTGGCAGAGGAGGTGATCGTCGACAGTCTACAACTGCACGGAGCGCACCTCGGTGAGTTAGCCATTCTAATGCAATAGGTTTATCAATTAGTCGAGACTACTTCTACCTACAGCTTACACAGCTCTGTTGCATCACATCGTGTGAGCTTTGGTGGTAACATGCTATTGCACTGATGGATCGTGGCTGTGTAAGTACCGGTTGGAGTTCTGCGAATTACTCAAAGGATTCAAGATGGCGATGCTCTTTTGCAGCATCCACTCCATATATAATGGTTTAAGGAGGGTCTGCGCTTCAGCATGGGGCACTTGGTGCGGTGTCGTCGGCGAAGTCGTTACCAACGCCGCTGAAAGAATAGGTCATGTTCTCAGCAGCAACGCAATTACAAATTTCGCTGATTTCGGATACTAATTGGTCGTAATATCCATGGCATCAACTTCCCATGCTTTGTGGGATTGCAGAATATTTCTCATTTGCAAGGTGACTCTTTTCCAATATATTCCACAGAGGCGTGAAGAGTGGCTAGTTCGGATCCCGCAATTGCACTGTGGTAACTACTACGCTTTCTTCTTCTGCTTTAAATGGGACATACGAAAGGAAGGACACACACAAAGTACGCGTCTTCGCGTGTCATGTCCTCTAAGAGTGGCGCTAAGTTCTAGTGTTCAATTTGCAGGTTACGCTGTACCTATTAAGCTTGCTTTTACGAGTCAGTGTGCTCGAAGTCTGCCCATGAAGATAAGGTGCCCGAGCAACTGGAGTCGCTGATTAGAGTCTTTTCCCACTAAGCATCCGCGGCCACGAGCCAACCATACTACGGTTTGTAAACGACAGTTTCTTTTCTCTCTTTCATGGAATATGGAATATTCATAATGAGGGCCTCTCGTTGGTAGGTGTCATATGCGTCTTGGCTGGCTAACTATTCGCAGAATGATGTTGATCGTACTGGTTTTCATGCATGCGAGGAAATCGGCGGGACCATCGTACTGTGCCCTAGGGTCTAAATGAAACACCTTTATTGCATGCGCAGCGCAATCGAGTTCAACTTTGCCCTTGTATTATAGTATTCTTCGTCAATATTGACACGTGTACTTATATTTATCGGGCGACCACGTTTCGCCGCCTAACAAATCTTATCGCACAGCGCGGGACGCGCTTGCATGTATCCGAAGTTTCTGGAAAGTTATCGATGCTTCTATCCACAGTCTGTTGTCGACGAACCTTCTGTTATCTGATTTATTCGCCTGACTCGAATGGTGTAGAACTTTGTGGAAGGCACGCGGGTCCCAACGATTAGTCTGGAACATTCGACGATCCTGTATAAAAGCCGACGCGCTTGACCCGCTGATCAGATTTCCGACGATCGCCGACTGTGTTCGCCGCTTTCGTTGTGCTATAAGTGTAGCCTGTTTTGTGGGCACAAGTTCGCCCAATAAAAGTTAGTTTTCTCGTTCACAGTATTGCTACTGTGTTCTTCTACGTCACCACCACGTGACATCTGGTGGAGGTGCTTTGCGTTCATGTACCGGACGCCCCCACAAAGCCGTGACCCAAGCCCTCACTCGGAAGACACCAACGTCGCCAAGAACCAGCGAGGTAGCCGCAGGCTGCAAGGACTGCCCCCGGAGCACGGACTTTTGCCTGAGACGACTAGGAAGATGGCCACCACGTCAACCCCAATGGCAGCCCCAGCGTCACCCGTCGTGCTGCAGCAGCCCAGGGAGCCTCCGACGTTCCGCGGTTCAACTTTCGAGGACCCGGAAAGCTGGCTCGAGACGTACGAGAGAGTTGCTACCTTTAACAACTGGAACAGCGACGACAAACTGCGATATGTCTTCTTCGCTTTGGAAGACGCGGCCAGGACGTGGTTCGAGAACCGAGAAGCCACCTTAACGACCTGGGAACTTTTCCGAAGCGGCTTCCTGCAGACGTTCGCAAGCGTCGTACGCCGAGAACGAGCCCAAGCGCTATTAGAAACCCGGGTGCAGCTACCTAATGAGACGACCGCGATCTACACGGAAGAAATGAGCCGTCTCTTCCGCCACGCCGACCCTGAAATGCCCGAGGAGAAGAAAGTCCGCCTGCTGATGCGTGGTGTGAAGGAGGAACTTTTTGCCGGAATGGTACGAAGCCCACCGAAGACCGTGGACGAGTTTCTTCGCGAGGCCACCAGCATCGAGAAGACACTCGAGATCCGAAACCGGCAATTCGACCGCCGCACAAACTCGACGAACTACGCCGGAGTTCAATCACTGGCCACGGACGATCTGCGCGAGACCATCAGGGCCATTGTGCGCGAAGAACTGCGCAAGGTCTTGCCTTCGTCGCAGCCTCAAGTGGCCTCTATCGCCGACATCGTGAAAGAAGAGGTGCAACGATCCCTTGGAGTTGCTGAGGTGCTACCAGAACCACCGCAGCCGGAAGCAATGACCTACGCCGCCGTCGTCGCCCGCCGTCAAGGCCCCCCTGCGCGACCGCGCCAAGGTCCTGCAACACCGCAATTCCGTCGTCCGCCGCCAGCGCGCCCACCCGTCGCCCAGCGCACCTATGCGAGGAAGACGGACATTTGGCGAGCCCCCGACCACCGCCCGCTCTGCTATCACTGCGGAGAAGCCGGCCATGTGTACCGCCGATGCCCATACCGCGACATGGGACTGAGAGGGTTCGCCGTCAACGCGCCGCGTCCACAGCTTGGGGAGCGCCCACGTGACATTGCCGATTACCTAGCCAGCACTCAGTGGAACTCTCGACGACCGTCCCGTTCGCCGTCACCAGGCCGCTACCTGTCGCCGCAGCGCCGTCCATACACTGGCCCAGCCCGGGGCCGCTCTGCAAGCCCATACCCGGAAAACTAAAAGCAGCAACCGATGGAGGTGCGGTTGCTGTTCGTCGAACTGACGAAGATCCTCCGCCGCCGACGAAGACGACGAAGAGACCATCTCGACGACATAACGACACGCCGCCGTCCCGACGAAGTCTGGAAGCCAAGACTACACCGACGAAAGACGACTTGACGACGCGACGTTCCAGCTTCAGATCAACACGACGCAGCCGTGATCCGACGCCAAGACCCAACTGCAACGCCAGACAAAGAACCACCGACCTCGACGTGCTTCTCGACGGCCACGCAGTCACTGCCTTAGTCGACACAGGGGCCGATTACTCCGTAATGAGTGGACACATCGCCGTCCAGTTGAAGAAGGTTAAGACTGAATGGGAAGGCCCTCAAATTCGGACCGCTGGAGGACACCTGATTACGCCGACAGGAATGTGCACGGCAAGAATTACCATTCACGACCGGACTTACCCTGTCACCTTCGTTATCCTCCAACAGTGTTCACGAGACGTCATTCTCGGCATGGACTTCCTCAACCAACACGGCGCAGTCATCGACCTGAAGTCGAAGTCAATAACGCTGTCGGAAGATCATGCAATACCGCCGGAGAGCCCTCGTAGTCACCACGCCTTGAGTGTGCTTGAAGATCAAGTGAGCATCCCGCCTCGCTCCAGCATTGTTATTTC
The DNA here is from genome assembly GCF_023375885.2 of Dermacentor andersoni. Classification (NCBI taxonomy): domain Eukaryota; kingdom Metazoa; phylum Arthropoda; class Arachnida; order Ixodida; family Ixodidae; genus Dermacentor; species Dermacentor andersoni. The sequence goes on along the minus strand of NC_092817.1, from coordinate 121,259,253 downwards.
GGTCGGCACCGAAACACCCGCTGACGTAGAAGGCGTCATCGAAGGCGACCAACGTCTACTGCTCGACCGTGAAATTTGCGTCGCAAGAGGGATCGCTCGACTGCACGGAGGAAACACGAAAGTGTTGCTGACAAACTTCAGCAAGGAGTTCAAGCACATCAACAAGGGCACGACGATCGCATACATCGAGGAAATTGTGGAAACCAGCCATGCCTTTGTCCTCTCGGATTCTATCGAATCTACCCCGACAACCGTAGTTCCCGAGCCATACTTCGACATAAGTCCAAGTCTCCCCGTGATTAAGCAGCAACAGCTCAGAAGTCTGCTTCGACGATACAAAGGCTGCTTTTCGACGTCATCGAGGATACGACAAACACCAGTCGCAAAGCATCGCATAATAACCGAAGAATGCGCTCGACCACTACGCCAGAGCCCTTACCGAGTTTCGACGCGGGAACGTGAAGCTATAAGAGAACAAGTCGACGAAATGCTGCGCGACGACATCATCCAGCCGTCGAAAAGCCCGTGGGCATCCCCTGTTGTCCTGGTAAAGAAAAAGGACGGAACCCTACGTTTCTGTGTCGATTATCGTCGACTGAACAAGATCACGAAGAAGGATGTATACCCCCTCCCACGGATAGACGACGCATTAGATCGGCTCTGCAACGCTAAATACTTCTCGTCGATGGACCTCAAGTCTGGCTATTGGCAAATTGAAGTCGACGAAAGAGATCGCGAAAAGACCGCCTTCATCACCCCAGACGGCCTCTACGAGTTCAAGGTTATGCCATTTGGACTGTGCTCGGCGCCTGCAACGTTCCAGCGCGTGATGGACACGGTTTTAGCAGGATTGAAGTGGCAGACCTGTCTCGTTTACTTGGACGACGTCGTTGTCTTCGCCGAAAATTTCGACGAACACCTTAGGCGGCTCGCAACAGTACTCGAGGCCATCAAGTCATCAGGGCTCACTCTGAAGCCAGAAAAGTGCCGCTTCGCCTACGATGAGCTTCTGTTCCTAGGCCACGTCATCAGCAAGTCTGGAGTCCGCCCCGACCCGCAGAAGACAGCTGCCATCGCAAAGTTCCCGCAGCCCACCGACAAAAAGGCAGTGCGTAGATTTCTTGGCATGTGTGCCTACTACAGGCGATTTGTCAAGGACTTTTCACGCATCGCTGAGCCGCTGACACAGCTAACTAAATGTGACATCGAGTTCAAGTGGGAAACGCCGCAGGCCGACGCATTTGAAGAACTCAAACGACGCATGCAGTCGCCGCCCGTACTTGCGCACTTCGACGAGCTCGCCGATACCGAAATCCACACTGACGCCAGTAGCCTAGGCCTCGGTGCCGTCCTAGTCCAGAGAAAAGATGGACATGAACACGTGATAGCTTACGCTAGCCGGTCGTTGTCAAAAGCGGAAGGCAATTATTCCACAACGGAAAAGGAATGCCTAGCCATCGTTTGGGCTACAGCGAAATTTCGCCCTTACCTATATGGCAGGCCATTCAAGGTGGTCAGCGATCATCACGCGTTGTGTTGGCTAGCTAACTTAAAGGACCCTTCAGGACGGCTGGCATGGTGGAGCCTCAGACTACAAGAATACGACATCACTGTAACATACAAGTCCGGTCGAAAACACTCAGATGCCGATTGCCTATCACGCGCCCCCATTGACCCGCCGCCGCAAGATAACGAGGACGACGACGCCTTCCTTGGAATAATAAGCGCGGAAGACTTCGCTGATCAACAACGAGGGGACCCGGAGCTTAAAGCCCTTGTCGAGTATTTGGAAGGGCACACCGACGTTGTCCCTAGGGCATTTAAGCGTGGATTATCTTCGTTCACGCTTCAAAACAACCTACTCGTGAAGAAAAACTTTTCACCAGTCCGCGCCAACTACCTTCTTGTTGTTCCGTCGGCGCTGCGTCCAGAAGTACTCCACGCCTTACACGACGATCCCACTGCTGGGCACCTCGGATTCTCCCGGACGCTGTCGAGGATACATGAAAGGTATTACTGGCCGCGTCTTACCGCCGACGTCGCCCGTTACGTCAAGACATGCCGAGACTGTCAACGACGCAAGACACCACCGACAAGGCCAGCAGGGTTACTACAGCCGATTGAACCTCCTCGTCGACCATTCGAGCAGATTGGGATGGATTTGTTGGGGCCGTTTCCGACGTCAACATCCGGGAATAAGTGGATCGTCGTAGCGACGGACTATCTCACCCGATTCGCTGAAACAAAAGCTCTACCGAAAGGCAGCGCAGCCGAGGTGGCGAAATTTTTCGTCGAGAACATCCTGCTGCGACATGGCGCCCCAGAAGTCCTCATCACCGACAGAGGAACGGCTTTTACAGCAGAGCTCACCCAAGCCATTCTGCAATATAGCCAGACAAGCCACAGGAGGACAACTGCCTACCATCCGCAAACTAATGGTCTCACGGAGCGCCTGAATAAGACCCTCGCCGACATGCTAGCGATGTACGTCGACGTTGAGCACAAGACGTGGGACGCGGTCCTGCCGTATGTAACCTTCGCTTACAACACGGCGGTGCAAGAAACAACACAGATCACGCCGTTTAAGCTGGTTTACGGCAGGAACCCGACGACCACGCTCGACGCCATGCTGCCCCACGTCATTGACGAAGAGAATGTTGACGTCGCTAGCTATCTCCAGCGCGCCGAAGAAGCCCGACAGCTCGCCCGCCTCCGGATCAAGAGCCAGCAGAGGACCGACAGCCGACGCTACAACCTCCGACGACGCTTTATCGAGTACCAGCCCGGTGACCGTGTTTGGGTTTGGTCCCCTATACGCCGACGAGGACTGAGCGAGAAGCTCTTGCGTCGCTATTTCGGACCGTACAAGATCATCCGACGTATTGGCGTACTGGACTATGAGGTCGTGCCAGACGGCATTTCGCTGTCACAGCGGCGTCGCTCACGACCTGAAATTGTCCACGTTGTGCGACTCAAGCCGTACCACCAGCGTTGACGAACTTTGGGACTTCGCGTAACTGACTTTTAGACTTGATTTCTTTTCGTTGTTTTGTTACTTATGCTTAATAAGTGTCCTTTTGTGTGTCGCTCTCTTATATTTGTAGCATCGGGACGATGCTTTTTAAGAGGGGGGTATTGACACGTGTACTTATATTTATCGGGCGACCACGTTTCGCCGCCTAACAAATCTTATCGCACAGCGCGGGACGCGCTTGCATGTATCCGAAGTTTCTGGAAAGTTATCGATGCTTCTATCCACAGTCTGTTGTCGACGAACCTTCTGTTATCTGATTTATTCGCCTGACTCGAATGGTGTAGAACTTTGTGGAAGGCACGCGGGTCCCAACGATTAGTCTGGAACATTCGACGATCCTGTATAAAAGCCGACGCGCTTGACCCGCTGATCAGATTTCCGACGATCGCCGACTGTGTTCGCCGCTTTCGTTGTGCTATAAGTGTAGCCTGTTTTGTGGGCACAAGTTCGCCCAATAAAAGTTAGTTTTCTCGTTCACAGTATTGCTACTGTGTTCTTCTACGTCACCACCACGTGACAATATACGTTCGCGCCACAGCTGTGAATGCGAGACAAGATTTAAGACAGTCCAGGGCGAGTATACTACTCACCTTCGTCCCGTCCTTCGACGAGCTTTCCGCACCATTTGGAGGCGCACGGCGAGGCCTCGACCCCACGAACGCCTTCGACCGTGGTCTCGTTGTAGGGGAACGGGTCCCGACAGTCGCCCAGCTGGCCCCTAGAGCGGCACACGTAGCAGTGCGACGTACGACCTGTAAGTCAGTTGTTGCAGAAGGTTCAGTGCTTGAAGCCCACGGCGGCGCCATCAGCAAGCAAGGGCCACCATGCTTGAAGTAACTAGCTTTATTTCTTTTTCATTTACAAATACTGCTGTCTCTATTTCGGGACATAGCAGGAGTGGATACAGATTTTAGTACATACAAAATAAATGACACAAGATGACCAAAATGACACAAGTGATGCGATCGCTTTTGATCGAGTGTTTGTCATAAAAAGAAACTGTGCTCTTGGCTAGTTTTCGAGCGCTTCAAGTTTGGTCTTGGAGGTGCACATCCATGAGAGGCGCTGGTCTTAATGAAAATAGGAGGTGTTAGCCTGTTCAGAAGTCTGGCATGTAATAAGCGGAGGAAAGTAGAAAGGTGATCACACATACGCGAAGAGATGCTAGATTTAATAAGAAACTGGAGCTACAAGATTGCCTGTGGGTGAAACATTAGCTTGTCGCTAGTTTGAACAGTACCCTTTCTAGTTTGCATGTCGCATGAGGAACAGCATCCTTCATTTCGATCTTTTCTACCTGCGCAAAAGAAGTATTGACAGAGCCACGTAAACGACAAAATTAGCGGAGCGCAGCTCTCTGATCGGCACAGCTTTCGCGCGCATTGTTTCTTGTAGCACACTGAACAACAGAAAATAATCGCAACATATGCTAGTCGCGCACCTTTCTTTCGATTGCGCTGTCCTCCAACAGCATCCTGACATCAGACAGTAATGAAAACAGCTTATTCGCTTTGCATCCTCCACCGATTATTCATTGTACTCGCATGTCTCGCCGAGCAAGCAGAACAAGGGTGCACTCACAATAACAGGCACACTACGCGCAATACACATGACACGAAACCTGCGACGGGGTCGCGCGTAGGAGCTTATGTCACACTCCGTCTTTTCCAAGTTCAGCCGGACGAGAGAGAAGAGTCCCCTCTTGACACTTTTGCTTTGGGAACAATATAGAGCGGTGCTCATAAGGGGGCGTGGCTTACAGCACACTTCTGACAAAGGATTTAGAACAGGTTCCAACAACGTGCTCGCAAAAGTTGGAAGTTAAAGTTCCCGCGTTGCTACGTCATAATTGCGACTCGTTGCTATAGACAGCCGGCACACGTCCCAGTGTGTTCATTGCACTCATCTATAGGCAACCAAAGTGGCTCTTTTTAAACACCTTTCGGGGCCTCCGGGCTTGTTCCGCACTTCAATAGCCACCGGACGGCCTGACAAAAGGCAGCCCACGACCTACTTTCCCTGCTTAGGGCGTACAGCGAGCGTTTGTCTTTATAAATAACGAAACCATTCACACTGCGTGTATTGAATTGCCGGCAGAGAGGGTGCACTTTTTTGAGCCTGAAGGCTACAGCGAGAGCTGTGCGTCATTCCGGTTGAGTAGCCGCCGAGCAAGGATAACGGCTCATATAGAGACGGAAGTTCTCGAAGACGGCTTACGGTCACTTGGAACTGCTCCAGCTATGCTTCGCGCCAGAAATTATAGCGGCGCTTTTATTCGCATAACTGTAAAAAAGTGCCGTGGAGGCCGAGGCATCGATAGATACCGATGTTGGTACGCTCAGCACTGGAAATAGCTGTACCCGGTCGCATGCGTCGTGCCTTTTCCTGGTCGGCAGCTGGCCGGTTGGCGCTCACCTTTTGTCGTTGTGTGGCTCCTTGCACTCGCTTTTCTACACAATTACTTTCCGTGTCTGTTTTCTTTGTGCATCTTGTTCATTCCTTTAACTTGATGTGATCTGACGGTCGACCTCTGGCGGGAGTCCGGAAGAGAACACCGCATTCGTTTATTGCTAACATTGGCATTGTCAAGCCTCACTCACGAAACCTCTTTTAATTTAAATATTCCCAGCTATGCGCCGTGATCTCTTTGTTTTAAGTAGCAGACCTTACTGCAGTTCCTCGCTTTTAACCAAACTAGGCATTAATAACATATTTTCGAATGAGGACTGTGCATTCTTCTTTTTGCCAGGTCGTAATTCCTGCTGAATATTGGACCCTGTAGTCTTGTCCTGTTTAAACTCGATTAGTCGCGATGAAAATATTTATACATAATTAAAACATTGATTGATTAATTGTAAGCTTAACCGATCAATATCCAAAGTCCTAGTCTGTTAACCGCATTGTGGTGTCTCCTGAACACTGCGTATTTTACATCCAAAGCAGCCTCTTAGACCTTGTATGGAATCAACCAAATTATAGATTGCCGAGGCTTGCACTTGCGGCAACTTTCTTGCTGCTCTTCGAAGGTCACTCAGACAGAAAACCGCCAGATTCCTTCGTGTTCTTTTTTTTAATTATCAGTATTTTTTGTTATGTGGCAAACTATACCGCACCGGAACAGTAGATTACCAACCAATGGACGCGTTCATTTACCACCGCGTTCTAGGCACTGGGCCCTCAATTTACGCAAACCTGACGTAATTAAAGCATTATCTTGAGTTTTCCGACTTACCACTGGGGTAGGGGAGCTGGGGGCGTAAATATGCATTCGTTCTTTCTCTCTTTTAGCCTCCGCACGTTATTAATCAGTGGCGTAATTTCAGCATCCCCAGCGTAGGGTAGCCAACCGGATCTTTTTCTCTGGTTAACCTCCCTGCCTTTCCCCTTTCCTCTCTCTCTCTCTCTCTGTCTCTCAGCATAGTTTGTTGTGACGTTACATTAGAAGTACTAATTTCTCCACGCATTTTATGGGGAACACAAGCTTGCCGTATGCATTTTCCTTTTCCTTTTGTTCTGAATATGTCCAGGTGTGCAGTTATAGCGTAATACTCCAATAGACAAATGAATGGGTGAGGAAAGGTGAATGAATGGGCAAATCGCGTATTTAAAGCCGCAGTAAAACGACACGTACGCGTATCAATGGTGCGTATATGCCGCGACATAGCACAAGATGGTTTGGCGAGCACTGTACTTGCATGAAGTGAACCACTGAACGAAACCTACGAGCGATGTGCCAAAACGAAACCTCGCTGACGGAGCGTCGCTGTTGCGAGAATCCCGAAAATCACTGCACCCTCTCCACTTCTGACGGACGCGCGCATACTGTAGTTTCTGTTTGCGTCAACACTACACGGACGCCGAATAGGGGCCTTTAAAGAGCTCGTACTCCTGCTGCAACGCAGCTACGATACAGTAACTTACGCGCCGATTTGGAACGTTTAATACACCAGGGTCGGAAAGGACACCTTGGATGGGCCACTCGCGTATGACGCGTGCGCGAAGCGCATTGCGATCCGCAACAGTGCGATTCACGGTTGTACTCACGGCCTTCGACCAGCGATGGAAGCAGAACCATGGCCAGCAGTGCCGCCAGTGACAGCGAAGCGAGGCCTAGTCGGCGCTTCGAGGCTCCGAAGGAGAACATAGCCGTGTTCGACGACCTCGCCGTTTCTCTCAGAACCGTGTGGCGCCAGTCCGTTGACACCGCCTTGTCGCGCTGCCTCGCTCCTTGCAGGACTACGGGGCGAAGCTTCGCTTTGCTGCACAGGCCTCTTCTCACGTCAACATGGTCGTCACACCGCGATCTCCCGACCCGCTGCTCACGTGTCACTTGTTGCCGGTCGGTCGATGTGTCTGTGGTCGAGTTGAGACGAAAGCGGGGTAGCGCGGCGGGGAGACCAGGTGTTCTTTTTTTTTCTTAGGAAGCGAGGCGCGGATTCCAGTTAGGCCCAAGGCGTTCGTTCCTCCACGTCGTCGTCGGCGGCCTGGAAGGGCACAGTGCGGAGCGCGCGGCAGTGGTGGAAGAAGAAAGACCGGTTTTCCTCCGCGGCCCAGCCTGGCCTGGCAGTGGAGAGAGGGAGGGACCCTCGCACACCTCTCGGGGTGTTTCGCAGTGACGGTGCGGTTGACCCCCTTCGCGAGGACCTGACTTCGCCACCGGAACGATCCGGAAAGAGAAATCGGGCGTTGCGGGGCTTGAACGCGCGCGCGGTCGCCGGCAGGACGCTAATTGATTGGCCGACTAATTGGTCGGCCAGGAATGCGCTCATCCACAAGCAGGAACCTATCTGCTACGGTTATGGAAGCGCCGGTGAGGTTGTCTGACGAAATATGTCTTATTCAAAACTGTCTACTCGAGAAAAGTTGGTATGTTCGTTTTCAGTGCCCGAATTTTGCAGGGCTCCTTCCGTGGCAGTGGCAGCGAAATCAAAACTAACAGCGAAGAGGCTGGTTCGATGGCATTTAGTTACCGCGAAAGAAAACATTTTGCGTATCGAACCCACAAACTTCTACTCGTCATAAGACGGGAAGTCCTCATATATGTAAGCTTCTTAGAGCAACTGAAAATCATGGAGAGAGTATAAGTAGCCCGAACAAAACTATTTACATATTGTAGAATATGAGCTTCATAAGTAAAGAAAATAAATAAATAAGACGCTCATAGCTTGGGCCAAAATAAATAAAAGATATCGTTTCAGCTTGCATGGATAGCTGGCGCAGGAACGTGTGTTGGGAGTTAAAGACGGCATACGTGGAGAATTGGCAGGTTAGCCGAAAGGCGAGCGTCAAAAAAAAAAAAAAAAAACCATAAGAAAGAAAAAAGAGAAACAGGAACCGCGCAAACTTGTACTGTTTCCCTCTAAATGACCGTGTACCAACTAGCCAGCAGGGGGCAGGCTCTCTTGAAATTAAGGAAGTTCTCCGTGAAGATGAAAATGGATGGGGATGTTTTGTGAGCGCTTAACTTTGCGTGCCTGGCGACACCGACGATAGCGGTACGTCTTAAACGGACATTAAATATGACTTTTAAGCCCTGTCAAACCCCAGCCAGACGGGCAAATTTAGTGACACTTCGAGCAAGCGCATGCTTTGCCTTTTGTACTTGCAGGCTGTCAGACCGAAAGGTGCACTGACAATTGCTGTGGAGTACAGCGATTCCCGTACAGCGATTCCCATTCAAGGCGCTTGCCCTCTCTCAAAAGAGATCGGAGATTGACGTGGCAGAGGATTTCTGCGCCAGATTATCCGGCCAACTCACAGCTACCAACATTCCATCGCCTTCGAGTAACTGTCCGCCACCACGTGATCACCGGATGGATCTACCATTCTCAATCCACGAACTTAAGGCAGCATTAGCTTTGTGTAGCCGCACATCAGCGCCAGGACGTGACGGAATTTCCTATCGAGCTCTGTGTCACCTGGGTGAGCGAGCGAGAGGAGTTCTCCTTGAAGTGTACAATGAATCTTGGAGAGATGGCACACTACCAACAACCTGGAAGACAAGTCGCCTTGTTCCACTGCTGAAGCCTGGCAAGCCGCCGTTGGAACTCTCATCATATCGCCCGATCGCGTTGGCGAGCTGTGTGGGCAAAGTAATGGAGAGGATGGTCCTAGGACACCTGGAGTGGTACTTGGAGTACCACAACACCTACCCAGATGCCATGGCGGGCTTCCGACGTGGTCGATCATCGATCGATAACGTCGTCGACCTGGTCACCTACATTCAACATGAGAAATGCCGTAAGCGTCTCTGCGCTTCCTTATTCCTCGACGTTAAAGGGGCGTATGACAACGTTACGCATGAAGCCATCCTCTCTGCTCTCGCAGAGGTAGGAGTGGGTGGTCGGATGTTTAAGTGGATACGGAGTTATTTATCCATGCGATCCTTTTTTGTAAGCACCGAAGAAGGCCATACTTGTCTACATTATAGCTACCGCGGCGTCCCCCAAGGCGGTGTACTTAGCCCTGTGTTATTTAATCTAACACTAATTGCTCTCCTTGAGCACGTGCCAACTGCAGTCAGGCTATCAATGTACGCGGATGACATCTGCATATGGACGTCTGCAGTAACACGCCTACAGTTGCGAGCGAGAATTCAGAGAGCCGCCACACAAACTGTTCTCTACCTTCGTAATCGAGGCCTGGAAATTTCCTCAGAGAAATGCGCACTAGTGCCATTTACGCGCAATCCCATGGCCAACTACAATGTAACGATAAATGGCCAAATAATACGACGGGTCTGATCGTACAAGTTTCTAGGTGTTATAATCGACAGGGACTTGTCATGGAGCCCTGACATTATCATACGTGAAAAACGGTTGACAGGCATCTGCCACCTGTTCAAGTTTTTCGCTGGCAAGACCTGGGGAATGTCGCCAAGTGCGATGCATCAACTGTACAGGGTGCTTTTCCTAGGATTTCTGCGATACAGCTTGCCAGCAATAAACAACACAGGTAAAACAAATCTACGCACAATACAAAGTCTTCAGGGTCAAGTGCTCCGGATCTGTCTAGGCCTGCCTCAGAGTGCTTCAACGGTGGCTACGATAGCAATCGCTGGAGATCACCTTGTCAGAACCCACATTGAAATTGAAGTACTCAGGACCCATATAAGGCATCTGACCAGGACTCCTCGTCACCACTTGGCCTCCCTAACAACGGACAGACCACACACATCTTTTAGCCGGACGATAACCGCACATGACGAATCATTGCCAGCTTGTTTCACCCCGGCTGCGAGACCTTCGATTCCTCCATGGTGCCTCGCTCAGCCAAAAATAAACCTCACAATACCTGGTATCTCGAAAAAAGCTGATCTATCATCGCCAGCCCTTAGACAGCTCACGCTACTACATTTGTACGAGAATTACCGTGATTCTACGCATATTTACACTGATGGATTTGTCCTTCCAAGTAGCTCCGCGGCGGCAATCGTCATACCAGCGAAAGCTACAACAACCAAATTTAAGACGACCCACGCGACAACATCGACGGCAGCAGAGCTCGCAGCGCTCTTTACTGCCCTTCATCACATTGCTGATGAACCACCACATAAATGGACAATATTATGCGATTCGAAGGCGGCACTGCAGTCTTTACTGTCACCTTTACGACGCGGACCACACGAACAACTAATATTCCATATTACAGAGACGTTGCAGCATATAAGTGAAGCAGGCCATGAGATAACCTTTCAGTGGCTTCCAAGTGACTGCGGGATTATATATCGGCAATGAACGGGCGGATCACGCTGCCCGCTCAGCCCATACTGAGGAGCGCCACGTCCCAATTCCTCATTCTAGAACTGACGCAGCACGGAAGCTCCGCCTACTTGCTCGGCAGTGCACCGCGTCGCAATGGAATGAGCCACATTTAAGAAACACGCGACTGTACTCACTTGATCCAACACTAAGTCTTCGAGCGCCATCACAGCTTCGCCGTAGAGACGCCACGCTTTTATATCGACTTTGGTTGGGCGTTGCCTTTACTAAAGCCTATGCATTCCGCATAGGGATGACCGACAGCCCAACCTGTGACCACTGCGGCCATGAAGAATCAATTGGCCATATTTTGTGTGCCTGCCCGCAGTACAGTACACAGAGGGCATACCTTCGCCACGAACTTGACCAACTGGACGACCAAGCGCTATCCGAAAAAAGAATTCTAGCTACAACATCGAAAGGACCTACCGTCACAGAAGAAGGCCGTGCAAGCGCTATTGCGCTTTTTGCGATCTACCGGCCTGTGTGAACGACTTTAACTGGAACGCCTTTTGTGTGTGTGTGCCTCCATGTGTGCGTGTCTTTTTTTCCTTTTTTTGCGTTTTCCTCTCTGTCATCTTTCTAACCCCTATCCCCCATCCCCAGTGTAGTGTAGCAAACCGGAGACTCATATCTGGTTAACCTCCCTTCCTTTCCTCTTCATTCTCTCTCTCTCTCTCTCTCTCTGGAGCGCACGTGTCAGCCGAGTTTGTTCGACGAACTCACTTCGCTATATATATTTATAAATGCTCGCAGCAAGGTCTGCAATAACTTTGAGCACTTTTTCGTGATATCAGTTGTTACGAACGTATTTCCCACATCAGTGAAGCCAAACAAACTTGAAACGTACCTTTGCAGAAACCCCAAGTATAAGAGATATAATTGGCCAATTCATATCCTTCGGGTTGGTGTGTAAACAGTCTCGTGATAAAAATATGCCACACGACGATTGCTCTTACCAAGGTATATTCAGGGAGGTTTTCCTATAAGCTTATTTCTTTGTTCACAATTTGTTGACTGTTATTTATAAATATTGTACTACCTGTTCAGGAAGTTACACCGATTAAGCAAATCGGTGTTTGATGCGGAAGTTTATCCCACAACCCGAAACACTGTTTCATCCACTGGAAAGTGAGTTGGAAGGAGACTATTTTTTCGCGATCATTTAGAATCGACGGGAATCGTTTTTGAGGGCATAAAGAACGCAGTACCTCTAATGTTCCGAAATTCTGAAATAAGTTGGTCGTAAACTTCTCCTTGCGATCTCTCTCTTAATCTTTCTTTCTTTTCGAATTTCTTGTGAGCTCACTTTATTGTGTCCTGACGACGTTCCGACATTTTAGCACTATAAGACGTCTCAGCGGCAGTACGACAACAAATGTTCAATGGTCTCCCCAGCACCGCATTTTCTGCAGATGCGAGTATAGCTGCGAGAGCGAGTCGTTGCATGCGCCCTTGTGTCCACACGCGCCCGACACGCTATTGTAGAGACCCCGCTCTCTGTCGCCACGAAATGTTACGCACGGTGATTTCGGGCAGCCTCCCGAAGGAATGAGAACAGAGTTTTGAAAGAATATTTCACCCGTCAAAATGTTTTCGTGGTTGTCTTCCTCGTGAAAGAAGGTTTGGTAAGCCAGATGAGAGAGAGAGGGAGACGAATAGGGAGGAAACCCTGTGGGGTTGAACAATTGGCCGTGCTCGTTTGGCTATTCTGAAAGATAGATAAGAAAATGAAAGACGAGAATACTAAAGAGGCGATGAGTGTCGCTGAATGTCTGTTGATGGTCGCACATTACAGTCGCCTTCACAAAAAAGCACAATAGGGCTCTTCTGGTCTCGTGCATGGAAGCAATCAGTCATCCAATGGGCTGGGAAAAAAGCACTTTGTTGAACGTCGAAGGATGAGCAGTGATACAGAGGATGCTCTATTGTCAGGTCACACCCGCAAAAATTGCATGCAGTACTGTTGGCCATTCCTAAAAACGCATTTATAAATGTGACGCCTGACCACGTGCTTCCGAATAAAGTGGTTTCGAGAGGGGAGAGTTCGGGTGGCGGGCGAAGTCGAAAGCGAGGCTTGAGTGAAAACAAGCGGGAGTCGGTGAACCCCTCGGAATACCACTGCCGAAGTGTTACGTGGAGAGCAATCATGTTGATAAGCCTAAATGCCCTCCATCCACGCCCCAGGTGTATGGAGGGGCTTTAGCTAAGCCGAGCGCGCCGCTTCCTCTACGCCGTCGTTGGCTCGGCAGCCACTGAAATAGAATGTGTCTGTTCTCGGGCGCTTGGTAGTCAGCGTGTATAACTTCACGCAGCAGCTGCTATAACTATAACGTAGAGCAAATTGCAGAGTTTGTAGGGCTGCCTTGGAATCTCCAGAAGAAAGGACACGTAAGTTAAAGGTAGGTGGCGACGTCGCATTGAATGTACCGCTCCAGCTGGCCGGGACGTCATGGAATTTGACAGTGGCAGCTGAAGTATGGCGAAGAAGTTACCGCATCTAGTCTGGTATTGATGTAGAGTAAAAGGGTTAACCTGTATTAAACTATGTTCTCTATACCACGCGCTTATAAAGTTTGCGACATTTGGCGACTCGATAACGAGATTCTTGCAGCTTGTCTTAGTTAAAATTTCTTGTATGTGAAAAAAGGATGTGTGTTAGAAAAGTAGCCGCACTTCCATGATGAGGATGGATTTTTATGCCTAATATAAAGAGTTAAATGAAAATGAAAAATGTTTGGGACACGTTTTGCGGATGTCCTCATCTGAACATATCCAGCAGGGCTCACACACTGCAGTGGCATCATCGCGCTTTCCCACTAGGCTGGTGCGTCATTCATGTACATGGGGAGCATTTCAGATTGCAGATTCAATTAGAGGTCAATGCCAGAAGTAGCTTCCCGCGACTAGTCTTAAAAACCTTACTGTACGTGCTCTAGCATGCTTGCTACCTCAACGCACCGTAGTAGGATAGCGATACAGGAAGCATGAAAAGTCAAGCTCAACTCATGGCTAAAATGAGGCACAACAGACATGATGTGAGTCACTCTCCTTTACTACAACAAAAACAATGAGTTCCAAGTTCAATAGGAGTGTGATTTTATTTTAGTATTGGAACGAGATATATCTTTGGGCTGACCTTACATAGGTCTAATAAATAGGCTCAATTTTCTCACTTAAAATAACATAATGCAACATATGTTTGCAGTACTAGATTTGCCAGTCCAGGTTGGGTGTTATGTTAAATTTTCGTAAAAATTGCCGATGTTTAATTTTTTTAAGACGTCTCCAAAAGGTTCCAATTTTCGCTACCTTATGCAATTCTTGCATTTTTGTGATTCTATAACAAAATAAATACGTCGTGTAGTTGCATACTTCTTTTGTAAGTTTACGAGAAAGCTATTGAATATTTGTCAGTAATATTTTTCAGCTTTATCGGTTAAGCTAAAATGGCCCCAAAAACCCCTAATTTCGGAGTCAGTCAGAGGTAGTTGCTCAAAAACCAAAACATCGCAATTTTTTTTCAAGAACATACTATGTGCGACATAAAATTAACTTCCCGTGGGCCAATAGTACTTATGGTGTAGATTAACGAAAAAAATTTGGGCAGGGTAGAAGGAGTAATTTTAGAGTGACAGGCCTTAGAACTTGTAAACTCCGCAAGTCGGTAAAACGATCTTTTCCATCTCAAGTGAAACAAGATTCTTTTTTCATGAAATACACGGTAAGTTTCGCAAAATGAAGGTTGATTCCTTTTCACAGAGGCGTTTTCTCACCTCATATAAAAATCTCGCCGAAAATAAGAATAAGTCTGGACCCCCTCTTAGTTTGTCCTTTCTGAACACACTCGAAGGTTGCACTGTTCGAGCAGAATGACTCGACTCTGAAAGACTCTCAACATGTAAACAACAAGTAATTTTTCTCGATTCACGTCATCATGACACCCGCCTTTGTCGTCGTCTCCTGAATACTGCGGTGGAGCTCGCCCCGCCTCATTCGGTCGGGGTCGTATCAGTGGTTAACGCGTCCGGTTCCCGCCGGCAGGGTTTCGATACCCAGTGGCGATGAAACAACTCTTTTTGTTCGCCGCACGGTAAGGTTTTACCTGAGAACGAATAGGGGGTGTGACGGCAGTGACATGATGGCGGTGTTACGTTTCGCCTACAACGCGCGGTAATGCCGGCGCGGATGCAACGGACGCCGGGGCTTTGTTCAAAGCGGCGGACATTTTGGCCCGTCCGACGCCGCCGCAACGCCTACCCGCCAAGCGTGCCCAGGCGTGTTTCAGTGCCACGTGTCTTCGTGTGTGCGTGTGTGTGTGTGTGCCCTCGCTTGTCAAAGCGCGGCAGCCGGGGAGCGGAGTTCCCCGAATGAGGAGCCTGGAGGTCTCTCGGCTCAACAGTTCGCGCCGTCGTGGGCTCCTGCTGCGCCGTCCCGTGACCTTCATCCCGTGACCTTCCCTCCTTCCCTTTTGGACCGCGACGCCGGGAGTATAAGAGCAGCTGCCCCCGGACGCCAGAGAGGAGGCTCCGATTTGTACTGTTGAGTTACGTGCTCTCCCGTCTCTCCACTCCGGTCGACCTGACCGGCCGCTCTTTTGCTATGTTAGAATAAACCAGTTGTTCTGTTACCAGTCTTCTCATGCTTTGCCGGGACCTTCGGATGCTTCCAGTGCCCCAGGCCGCCAGGCCAACGCTACCCTTGGGGCTTGCGACCCATTGGCAATAACGGGCGTCAGCACCGAGACCCCAACAACTCGGGCCAGCGGTGCGATTCCAACATCTGGTTGCCAGCGGTGAGATCGCGACAACGGAGGCCAGCAGCGAAGAGATGCGGTTGACTGTATGCTGAGCAGCACATCGACCATCCGGGAGCAGTGCAACGAGCCCTGTGTGATGACTGGTTGCCTGCAGCGGAACGACTGCGCTGAAGTCTTGGCTGCAAGGTTTGGTGAGTGCGGGACTTTCTTCTTCTGAGTTTTGCCAGGCTTTTGTTAGTGTTAGAAACAGAGCTGGTAATTGTGGTTGTCGTTGCTACCGGGTTAGTTTGCGGCAAGACAATAGTAGGCAGTAGAGAAAGCAGCATTCAGAGCAGCCATGGATTTGAAGTCGTTGCGCAAACCGAAATTGATGGAGCTTGCGAGAGAGTTGGGTCTGGATGTCTCAGACAAACTCAGAAAACCAGAACTGCTAAGGGCTATTCTTGAGTTAGAAGCTGAGGATGACGAGCTGTCGGAATGCCTTGAGACCATTGAGGAGAGGGAGACGGCAAAAAGACAGGAGCGTGAACTTAAAGAACAGAAAGAGAAAGATGAGCGCGAACGTAAAGAACAGAAAGAAAAAGAAGAGCGCGAACACGCTTTGGAAATGAAGCGTCTCGAGTTAGAGATGGAACGCGCTCGTAATGGAAGTCAGGCACACGGTGCAGGAGAACGAGTATTGTTCAAAATGACTGACCTGATGCGGCCGTTTAAGCTTGGAGAGGACATTGGTTTGTTCCTGGTTAACTTTGAGCGAACGTGCGAGAAGCAGGGGTTCTCTCGGGAAACGTGGCCACAGCGCTTGCTCACTTTGTTACCCGGCGAGGCGGCCGACGTAGTCGCTCGCTTGGAGAGAGAGGAGGCAGAGGATTTCGACAAAGTGAAATCGAGTCTGCTAAAAAAGTACCGGCTGTCAGCGGAGGCGTTCCGTCGGAAGTTTCGGGAAAACGAGAAAGGCAGAAGTGAGTCATATACAGAGTTTGCGTATAGGCTTATGTCAAACATGCAGGAGTGGCTCAAAGAAGAGAAAGCGTTTGGTGACCACGAGAAAGTTCTGCAGTGTTTCGGGCTAGAACAGTTTTATAGTCGGTTACCTGAGAACGTGCGGTACTGGGTCTTGGATAGGCCAGACGTTAGTACGGTGGCTAGAGCCGCTGAGTTAGCCGAGGAGTTTGTGACGCGTCGGGCTCGTGGAGCTAAGGACGGTCAAAAGGGTGAATTTGGCTCCAAGTTTGAGAGGCCGAAGTTCAAACCCATGACAGCAAAGGGGGATACACGTAGTGCGGATGCGAGTGAAAGCAGTCCAACCGAACGTAAGGAGACGGCGGCAACCGAAGCCGAACGCAGAAAGCGGTTCGAGACGAGGCAAGCGCGCGTTTGTTATACGTGCCAGAAGCCGGGTCACTTTTCGGCGCAGTGTCCAGAAACAAAAACACAAGTCGTGTTTTTGTCTATATGCAGCACTGACGAGAACATGAAGCTTCTCGAGCCTTACATGCGAGACCTCCTCGTGAACGGGAAAGAGTGCCGAGTGCTTCGCGATTCCGCAGCTACAATGGATGTAGTTCACCCCTCTTACGTAGAACCCGATATGTTCACGGGCGAGTGCGCATGGATCAAGCAAGCAGTGGAAGCTCATAGCGTGTGTCTGCCGGTAGCAAAAGTGCTTATTGAAGGACCTTTCGGAGCACTTGAGACGGAGGCCGCAGTGTCATCTATGCTGCCCCCCCAGTACCCATACTTATTTTCAAACAGGTCCGATCACCTCCTGCGCGAGAAGGGGCTTTTGTTTGGTGAAGCTAGCGTTCAGGCCTTAACCAGATCGAAGGTTCGGGAGCTCGCTGCAAAGGCGGTAGATGCGGGACCGACGTTGTTGAACGATGAAAAAGGGTCAGAGGCGCAGCAAGCTGGTATTCGGAGCACGCCCGAACGGGATAAAATTGAGCCTGTAGCGTTAAAGGCACCAGATACTGGAGAGGAAATTCCCGATGCGGGAAAGTTAGAAGAGCTTCCGGTCGAGCTTCCGGGACTAGGCTCAGTGACGAACAGGAAAGACACCGATCAAGTCATTAGTGACTTAATAAGTAAAGCATCGCTGTCGCCTGAGCAGAAAACCGAACTACACCAGCTCTTACAAGAGTTTCAAGGTCTGTTCTCTGAGAGGCCTGGTAGGACTTCTGTCCTTACTCATGACATAGAACTTACCTCCCCAGAGCCAGTACGATCCAAGGCGTACCGGGTGTCACCCCGCCAGGGCGATATTATGGAGGCTGAGGTAAAGAAAATGCTACAGCTCGGTGTTATTGAAGCGGGTGAGAGTGATTATACCTCCCCTTTGATTTTAGTTGAGGTACCGGGCAAGGAACCTCGTCCTTGCGTCGACTACCGCAGGCTTAATTCCATCACTAAGGATCAAATTTATCCGATCCCTAACATCGAGGAGCGCCTTGAGAGAGTGAGTAGCGCTCAGTTTATTTCCACCCTAGATCTTGTCAGGGGTTATTGGCAGGTTCCACTTACAGAAGAGGCTAGTAGGTATGCGGCGTTCATTTCACCAATGGGGACATTCCGTCCTAAAGTTTTGAGTTTTGGTTTGAAGAACGCGCCATACTGCTTTTCA
Organism: Dermacentor andersoni; assembly: GCF_023375885.2. NCBI lineage: Eukaryota > Metazoa > Arthropoda > Arachnida > Ixodida > Ixodidae > Dermacentor > Dermacentor andersoni. The sequence continues at coordinate 121,241,080 of NC_092817.1, read as the reverse complement.
AGCCTCATGGATAAAGTGTTGCGGGGACAGCAAGAATTCGCTTTACCGTATCTAGACGACGTAGCGATATTCTCCGCATCCTGGCCTGAACATATGGCGCACTTGCGGGCAGTGCTAACCCGCCTGCGCGATGCGGGCTTGACAGTCAAGGCTCCCAAGTGCCAGTTAGCACAGGCCGAGGTTGTCTACCTCGGACACGTGATTGGTCGGGGTCGTCGCCGCCCCTCTGAAATAAAAGTGGCCGCTGTGCGAGACTTCCCGCAACCGCGTACGAAGACCGATATTCGGTCGTTCTTAGGTGTCGCCGGCTACTATCAGAGGTACATCCCCAGGTACTCTGATATCGCGGCTCCCTTGACGGATGCTCTAAGAAAGACAGAGCCGCAAACAGTCGTCTGGGACGAGACAAAGGAAAGAGCTTTTAGCGCCCTAAAGAGCGCCCTAACAAGCCAGCCTGTGCTACGATCGCCCGACTACACAAAAGGGTTCGTTGTTCAGTGTGATGCTAGTGAGCGAGGCATGGGCGTTGTATTGTGCCAACGGGAAAATGGAGAAGTAGAACACCCCGTCCTGTATGCTAGTCGTAAGCTGACCAGTCGTGAGCAGGCGTATAGCGCCACCGAGAAAGAGTGTGCGTGTATCGTGTGGGCCGTTCAGAAATTGTCATGTTACCTAGCTGGCTCGAGGTTTATCATTGAAACGGATCACTGCCCTCTCCAATGGCTGCAGACCATCTCTCCCAAAAATGGCCGCCTCCTGCGCTGGAGCCTCGCTTTGCAACAATATTCCTTTGAGGTGCGTTACAAAAAGGGGAGTCTCAACGGTAACGCCGATGGCTTAAGTCGAAGCCCCTAACGTGGGAATCAGCCTCAAAATTGCTTGTTACTGATGTTTTTCTTCCTGAGGCAGGATTTTTAACTTATTGCTTTTGTGTAGTGTTTCAAAGTGATGATGTGCTTTTTAGTGCAATTTTTCCGATTTATGGACGCGTTCTGAGTGCTGCTAAACTACTGTAAGGAACTAGGCAGCAGTATAAAAGGGGAAAGAGCCTGGCAGGGCTTAGTGAGGGTTGTGCCGTGCTTGCTGACTGAGCGGTTGACTTTCGGCGTAGTTCTAACGCTTGCCGGACACGAGAACAAAAATGTCAACTCTCCCGAAGTCACTTTGCAGTGTCCTGTGTGCACCTGAACGTGAGAACGAGGCCTTCTCTGTGCGCTGCGCTCAAGAAACGCCAAAGGACGCCCGACTTCGGTTATGAGCATCACCGAGCGACATCCCTCCGGACAGCGGATGCAGTCCCCTGACCATCGGGATCTCCTCCCCCCGGCGGGGCGGTCTGTTACGTTTCGCCTACAACGCGCGGTAATGCCGGCGCGGATGCAACGGACGCCGGGGCTTTGTTCAAAGCGGCGGACATTTTGGCCCGTCCGACGCCGCCGCAACGCCTACCCGCCAAGCGTGCCCAGGCGTGTTTCAGTGCCACGTGTCTTCGTGTGTGCGTGTGTGTGTGTGTGCCCTCGCTTGTCAAAGCGCGGCAGCCGGGGAGCGGAGTTCCCCGAATGAGGAGCCTGGAGGTCTCTCGGCTCAACAGTTCGCGCCGTCGTGGGCTCCTGCTGCGCCGTCCCGTGACCTTCATCCCGTGACCTTCCCTCCTTCCCTTTTGGACCGCGACGCCGGGAGTATAAGAGCAGCTGCCCCCGGACGCCAGAGAGGAGGCTCCGATTTGTACTGTTGAGTTACGTGCTCTCCCGTCTCTCCACTCCGGTCGACCTGACCGGCCGCTCTTTTGCTATGTTAGAATAAACCAGTTGTTCTGTTACCAGTCTTCTCATGCTTTGCCGGGACCTTCGGATGCTTCCAGTGCCCCAGGCCGCCAGGCCAACGCTACCCTTGGGGCTTGCGACCCATTGGCAATAACGGGCGTCAGCACCGAGACCCCAACAACTCGGGCCAGCGGTGCGATTCCAACAGCGGCAACACATTTGTTGTGTGTAGTTCAAATTTTGCGTACGAAAACGAATTTGGGTACCCAAAGGGAACTTGGGTACGCAAAGTGGCACATCTGGTTTGCGTTGCTTTGCACTCCTTTAGGGTTCTCTTGCGTGCCTTTCCGCGTTCTTTTGTAGGCCCGGCAGTTTGCGTCCCCTAATTCTGCGCCCCCAAAATCGAAAACTCCCCATTGACAACCACCACTGTCTTTTTTTTTATTACTCGATATTTAGGAGATGTTGGTGCTTTTAAGTGGTATGGGCAACTCCTTTTATCACAGACCGAATGTAGTATACTGAAACGGAAATAACAAATCAGCACTAAAAAAAAACAAATAAAACCAAACTTATTTTCCGTCAATAGAAAGGAAAGAACATCGCATAAGAGCTGCTAAACTAATTAGCTTGACGCGGTGGCCATCTCTATAAATGATAGTGCGGCATACATAAACGCACTGCTTCACTGGCGTATTTGTAAAGGTTTCTAATAAATACGAATAAGGAGCAACATGCACTGATGTAAGCATAAAAACTACGAAATTGCGCCCGTGTGATGACAAATTATGTATGCAACACACAATTGATTTACATACAGAAATAGGTAGATAGCAAATAGTCACTCGTAATTCTTAACAGATTTTTGCCCGAATATATAACGTAATTGATTCGAGGAAATAAAGGCAAGGTCTACATCATTATTTGACAAACACATCTTTTCTAATTATAGACCAATTTCTATAACCTCTCATTCATGTAAAATGTTAGAGCATATTATTTACAAACACATGGAATACCTTGAGTCACATAAATTACTAATTAATGTTCAGCACGGTTTCAGACGTGGGTTCAGCACATACAGCTAAGGGAATTTACACATGACATTTGTATTAACCTCGACACGGGCAACCAAACTGATGCAATCTTCATTGACTTTTCAAAGGCATTTGATACAGTGATTCATTCAAAATTGATGTATAAACTTGACGCCATCCTTAATAATCCCCACATTCTCAGCTGGATTTCTAGTTTTCTTTCCGATCGATCTCAATTTGTGTACTTTAACAGAGCTAATTCCAGGGTGACAGAGGTGCCTTCAGGAGTACCACAAGGTTCCCTGCTGGGGTCCGTTGCTTTTCTTGATCTTTTTAACGATTTGCCTCGTCACATAACCTCAAATATACGTTTGTATGCTGCTGACTGTGTATTGTATCATAAAATTTCCTCCTTTGATGACCATTCACAGCTTGAAAAATCATTTTCTAATTTTAGCTCTTGGTGCGATACCTGGCAAATGACAATTAACATTCGTAAAACCGTTGTTATGACTTTCACTAATAAAACGACCCCTTCCGTTTTTACTTACAAAGTTAATAATACTCCAATTCAGAGCGTTAGTGAATATAAATACCTTGGTCTTGTTTTCACACCCAGTATGTCTTGGTCGAAGCATATAGATTTAATAACCTCGAAAGCACTGAAAAAGTTAGGCTACCTTCGCCGCACATTGACCGCAGCCCCAAGGGATACTAAACTACTTATGTATAAATCGCTAATCCGGCCTATACTCGATTATGCTTCTTCCGTCTGGAATCCACACAAACAGTGCGACATTAATCAAATTGAGGCCATCGAAAAGAAAGCGATCCGCTTCATATGCCGTAGGTACTATAGGGATTTTTCGCCGTATGCAGCGCTTTCACCCCTAGGCTTACAACCGCTCTCAGATCGCCGACGCACGGAATCACTGAAGTTTTTGCATTGCATTATTAACTCTTCTTGCCGTATATCTTCAGATAACTACCTAACTCCTGCACAACCATCTAATACTAGAAGTCACAATCACCTAAACATCACACCTTATTTTGCCCGTAAGGACACTTTTAAATACAGTTTATTTCCCCGTGTAATCGTGTACTGGAATTCTTTGCCTGGTCCTACTCGTTCTCTTCCTTTAAACTTATTCTTAGCGGCCATTCAATAGTTTTGGTTTGTGTTGGTTTGTATTGTTCGTATTGCTGGTATTACTTACTATTTTCATTACTTACTACTTACCTTTCACACCCAATCCTGCAATGGCCCGATCGGGCTGCAGTATCTACAAACAAACAAACAAACAAACAAACAAACAAACAAACAAACAAACAAACAAACAAACAAACAAACAAACAAACAAACAAACAAACAAACAAACAAACAAAATTTCACATACGCTCATTCAGCAGTGGAGGCAATGTAAACCGGACAATTTGCTTCCTACGATTAGTAAAGGAAAGGCAACAAGAACGAAAAAGTCAGGCTTGATAGCAGGTGACATAAACGAGCTAAAACAGCTCACAAAAAAGGTCGTATAAAACACACTAGGGTGTAAAGTTAGTTCACATCGATACATTAAAGACAGTTCACGATGGCGGTTACATAAAACGCATTGGAATGAAGTACCTACATCCAGAAAACCATTTCTTCAAATAAAATTTTAATTACTCACGGGAAAGTAGAGAAAGAGAGAGAGAGAGAAAGAGAGTGATATTTAATGAATACTAGATATGTTTGCATGGAACGTAGAGTCAGCTTAGATAGATACCCTCAACCCTCCATGTGGCTTAGCGGCTATGATGTTGCGCTGCTAAGCACGAAGTCGTGATATCAAATCTCGGCGGCCGCAGCGGCCGCAATTCGATGGGGGCGAAATGCCCGTGTCCCGTGCATTGGGGGCACGTTAAAGATTCCATTGTGGCCAAGATTAATCCGGAGTCAGCCCCCCCCCCCCCCCCCCCCCTCCTACGGCGTGACTCATAATCTAATAGCAGTTTTGGAACGTAAAAACCCAGAATTGAAATCAAATTGAGTTCCGGCAGATATACTATATGCAGAGAACACAAAGTCGCGTCACGGAAAGACGCATGATTCACGCGCAGTAAGGATCACCCAAAATGAAATCCAACAATATTATACTACCTTCCAGAAATCTGTGTTCAGTCATCAGTGCTTGTCTTTATAATGCATCTGTTGGCCTTGGACCTATAGGATCTTACTGAGGCTTAAAAGCCGGCTGTCTAATTCCACAAGAGTGCGTATTGAAATGGCGTTTCTCTGTTTAATGTCGCGGGGACTCTAGTAAGAAATGCTGTTCGTGTGAATTCTCTTGGCCACAACCGCATTGTGGACTATTAGCGCGACAGAGTTTATGCGGAAAGTGCTTTGTGAGCAGGGTAACAACAAGCCTCAAGCGGTAAACTATTTTTCAAAAGATGCTGCTGGTATCGAATGTGCGTGCGACATGAAATTCAAGGCAATGGTCTGTGCTAAATAACAGTGATGATATTGAAATGTTATCAGACCATGTTCCTTTGCAACCACAGGTCGTATTTTAAGACTGCCAGCGGTTGAAGTTGATGGCTTAACGACAGTATGGATAGACGGACGGACACAGTTCTGAACTTTGTCGTGGAAAACTTAAAAAAATTGGAGGCGGAAGAGTCGGAACGAAACTCGTGATGACCTTTGTCATATACCAACCTCCGTGAAGACAACATCCAAGGGACGATGAAAATGTCTTCGTCTCATAAAAAGTTTGTCTTTGCACTTCCGTTAACCCTTAACGCCTTTGTTAACCCTGAAGGAATGCTGATTTATCGGTGACACAAATAGGGGGCAGGACGGGGCCATAACAACGTAACTCAGTCAGGCTAGCCAGCAGTCATACGAAGCCACGTTCCGTTTTCGCTGTTGCAGTCAATGTTATTGGCAAAGGGCAGAATGTGTACACGATAGGTCGCATCTTGCTCGACGACCTTGAATTGTGCTGTACTGGCTCGCGGCACTCGACTCACCTCTAAACATGGCTTATAATCGCTAAAAAAACAACCTCTCCATTGCTCTTCTTAAGCGGTGCCTATGTTTGCGCGAGCTTCCTATATTTAACGATTATCGATATGATTGGAATGAAACAACAGCAGAGATGTATTGCGCGCGGGCGTAAGCTGCTAATTTTTCGACCTGTTGGTTGGACCTAAGCCACCAGTGGCGCAGATAGACTAACTTCTAAGGGTGTTTTCATCTTGTTGACTTCCGATGGTGTTTTAATCGCCGCCTGCTCATAAGCTGTTTTTCGCTGTTCTTCGCCGTTATGTGTAAAAGGTCGAGGTGCTGTTCCGACACTACAATATTTTCTGCCAGCTACGACGATGCCAGCCATAGTGAGTAACACGAATACTAAATCGGTATGGGAATTCTCGAAGACGTGGAAATCGATGCTTTGTTTTCAGAATGCACGTGAAAGGTTCAAAACTTGCATATAGAAGAGAATCTAAAAACCGACTAGGTTAAAGTAGTCATACGAATCATAGAATCGCCGATTCAGTGTGCAGACCGAACATGGTGGGTGTGGTGGCTTACAGTGGCGCTAGGGCAAGGAATTCACCAAGCCCATCGACGAATACGTCAGGTGGTTGGAATGAAGGAAAAATGTTTTTTTTATTAGTTACACGGCTCCAGTTACGGAAGCCCCCTCCATGCAGGAGAAAGTTGAACGTCCGAGTTCACATCAGGACCCTCGGTCCTACTGCAGGAAAGTCTCCGCTTTTAATACCGTCGTCTTCCCTAGGCGAGTCGACAAGGGACCTGGAGACTGTCTAGCAGCAAATCACAATCGTCGAATCCATTGCGATACCACGCCCATGATTTTGCTGTGGCATACAATAGCGCTAACAAGACTAACGAAAAAAAGGTGGGACATGACAGCGCGCTCTCTCCTGTCCCACCTTTGTTTCCGTTAGTCTTGTTAGCCCTAGTAACTATGTCGCAGAGCAAACGCATCAACACCAACTAGCCCAACTTTCTGCGTTGATCCCGTCCATGCTATCTCAACGCTCCTCAGCAACCCCGCCTCCGAAGCCCGGTGGCATGGAATATGCGACAGGAAAGCAACCTGCGAATCCAAGGTCGCCGTCGTTGTTCGGTAAGATTTGTTGTTGCCCCCCCCCCCCCCTCCTCATGCTTAGTTCAGGCTGTCAGGTAGTGGTGGGCTTAGTGGCCTTTTGTGGACACGTCAAGAGTCGGTGTTCACGCTGCGTTGAGGTTTGGACAGGCGCTGATGGATGGGTGGGTGTTTGCCTTGTGGCAAACGTCTAATTAACGCCTGTGTGGTGTTGAAACACAGCATGGGGTTCACAGTCACCGAGTGAAGCCACGCATTAGGCCTTCACAGAAGAGCTACTTGCGGAGTGATCCGCCGTGCCACTGAGACACTGAGACAAGTCAGGCTCTGTTCGAGAACCGGATCAGCGATAATAAGCGTTGTGTGAATGCAGAATATTAACCATGGTGACTAGTGTCGTCATGTGCCGCTGTTAACTGCCGTTATAACCACGATAAGCCAGCCGCTAAGACCAACCGTAAAAAGTGCCGCACGACTAGTCGCGCGGCACCTTTTCGTGTTCTGGGGCATTTCTTGCAGGCTCGGAAAAATATTTTACGTAGCTCGTAATGAGCCCCAAAAGCTGGATCGGGAATTTCTGAGGATGGTCTAAAATTTTATCACTGACACTTCTTCTCTGAATATATTATTTCGACATGTTCATTAGTTATTCATACTTTATGATGTCTTTTGGCTAAATACAAAGATATAGGCTGGCTTGCTCCAAGCGACGGCAAATAAAATTACATTGGTTCTGTCTAGCTACGTTGTACTTGCATATATTAAAATTATGACACAATATATAATCGAGACGCCTGGTATACCTCCAAGTGCTTTTTGTTGGTATTGCGAAAGCAGCTTGAAGGAGTTGTGGCCGGTAAAGGAAAAAAAAAAAGTAGAACAAAAAAAAAAAAAAAGAAAACAACGACAAAGCAGTCTTTCATCGCCATTGTGAATGTGTAGTGCGTGTCTAACGCTGTGATGACGACGCAGAATGAAAATTCGCACTGCCGCGATGCACGCAGAGGAACGAAAAGACGCAGGCCGCAGGTACGTGTGAAGAAAAGTTACGCGACGACCTGACCTGCCTGTGGACTGGCTGTGCTCCAGCGCCAAATGAACGCAAACCAGCTGCGTGCTTCTTCTTCTTCAGGGAGATAGTCTTGCACGCTTGCATTGTCCGTATACAACAATGCTAGTCGCTCAGCAGTAGTGGAGAGCCCTACCAGCTGCGCCACCTTGAGTCGGTTTATTTGATTGCAGGTTTCACCAAGCGCAACAAGACGGCCGAGTTGATGCGCAATTGGAAAGCCTTTGAGTGCCCTATCTGTAGAGTTATTATCAGTATTATCAGAGAGCTTTAGAATAGGGGCCCCAAACGTTGTGGGGCCCCAAAGAAATAGCGTCGAAGCCGCTGCGCATGCGCGAGACGCAAATTGCGCTTGGGTTTTGCGTTGGGAACGCTATTTCACCGATTTAGCGGGAGCCCGAATAGCGGTCCCAAAAGCTTTGCGTCAGCGAACATGGCGGCACCCATCGAAGCGACGGCTCTAACCTATCACCAAACTGGGTTCGATTCGTGGTAACGCGTGAAGTTCGCAAGCTAGAAGAAGTGACTGCTGTTATCGCCTTCTCTCAACTAGCGTGTGTTATGCAGATTGATTCATTAGACGCCGCTGATTCCAAATTCGATTGTGGATATTATGGCTCGTAGGCCTAACATGGCTAAGCTTGGCTGGTGGAGGCACGTAAAGTTGGTTTGCTCAAAACTAGGCGCAACTAGTTGTTTGCATGCTTACAGAATAACCTCTAAATTGTAATTAAACGCGAATACACGCAAGTCAAAATTACTATTCCTCTCATAAAATAATATATTTTGTTTAATCATTTCTGATAGCTTTTGTTTGATGGCGTAGTGGCGCTGCAGACATGTACATGTCAGCGCAAGACGCTATCCGCAAACGCAAAGCCCTATTCTAAAACTCTTCACTCCTGCGTGCCCCAACGCTAACGCCCGCAAAGCTCTTTGGGGCCCCAAACTATAGGGGCCCCTATTTTAAAACTCTCTATTGTGTTATGGAATTTGAAAGCTGTTATGCATGATTCGATTCTACACTTTTTTTAGTACGAACCGCCATTGTTGGTGTTAGGGGGTTTCAGCGTAAGACGTTGCGGGATCCGCTATCCCAATACGCGCCGGCTAGGTTCCAATTGCGCATGCGCGCAAACTACGGCGCAAGTGAGAGGATATCCAAATGGGCAGAATGCAAAGACACTCGCGTATCGTGCATTGGGTGCACGTTAAGTAACTGCACGTGCTTAAAATTGTTCCGGAGTCCCTCACCATGGCGTGCCTCATACTCCTACGTGATTTTAGCACGTAAAACCTTAGATTATAATTACGTAATATTATGGCTGATGTGCTTGCGAAGTGTTTATCAAATGTGCTTGGATAGATTACTGCGCTTGCAAAAGTTTGCTAGGCAAGTGTTCGAAAGCGTTATGCAGGGGTTATCCGCCGTCAAACGATGGGGAAAGAGCTGTACCTGTGAAGGAGTTTACATTAGCTGAATACAGGGGAGAGTAAGGGGTAATGTGTGGCGACAGTCTCCGACTTAAATAAGCGATGTGCAAGTGAACACGGAACTTTCTTTTTCTTTCTGTAGTCAAGCGTTACACGAAGCCTGTAGAGCGCCAATTTTCTTAAAGGAACTAAGAGCGGCGATGACTTCATATTTAGCGGAAATAACTGCGATGTTCGTGCAAAGTTTAATGTGTGTGAGGTAATTACGACGTTGTGTTCTATTGGTGCTATGTCTTCAGTCATGTGAGGTCAAATCCGCTAAGTATGTCACTTAATTAAAGCCTATTAGACTTCTTATTGCATCTGTTAACAAAAGCGTAGTATCGCTGAAAGTTATACGTATATATCCCGGAACCTACTTATACCGGAGCCAGCCGGGATGGCGTCCGCTGCTGGTTAACTCCGGCACTTCACAGCGTTCCCGGAACGTACGACCGGCGCGGGAATACCGGCTCACCGCGAACACAGGTCCATGCAGGAGCTGATCACCCTCCGGCACTACCGCAGATGGCCTGCAAGCTGCGTAGTTATGCCGACGTATCTCGGCGACCGGCTCTGCCATGTGGGAGCTGACAATCGCAAGGTTCACACACGGCCCGCTCCGCGAGTACACGGTCAAGCGCATTTCGGCAAGTCAGAAAAGAACGGTTGAGAAACACGTGAAGTACGATATCCACAGCACGACACTTAAGTCATATGCAGCCTCTAATTTGGTAACGAAAAGCTTTTGCCTCAAGCTAAATCCGGCAATGACCACTTTAGATCGGGATGAACAGGCGCAGTGGTACATGACAGTGGGACACAGTGACTTCATGACGCGTTGCTAAGTCTAGTGAAAATCATTATTGAGCACAGCGAACGCAAATGTCACGGACTAGAACAAGCTGAACAATCACTAAAATGCCAGCTTGGTCTTAGTGATGATATAATCTCGACTGGGTGAGGTGGGTCTTCACGGCAGGAATCGGGAAACGACGACGAAGCCGGGCATAGTGAGTATGAAAAAAGAAGTAGAAAAGATTGTGTTCACTTCATTGTTACATGGATGTGACTCTCATCTGAGTCTCGAGCGGTCTTATTAACACGTGGGCCAGCACGGCCTTAAATAACCACTGGCGGTGCTGTCGTTGTCGCCGTCTTTCGCCGTCCGTCAATTTGGAGGGGGGGGGGTGTCAGCTTGTAGAGAGCGGGGGGCGCCTTCTTGCGCTTTGGTTTCTGATTCTATCCTTTCGTGTCAGCTCGGGGAAAAGCGCGTCATCGATTCGGAGAAGATGGCAATTGTGTTGACGTGGGGAAGCCCGTTTGAATGCTTCTCACACCTGACAGGTCGATCATAACAGCCCGTCCGCCGCCGCAGGAGGTCTTGAAGGGGCTGCAGTATTCGAGCACCTCGAAGAGATCGGTAGACCCCGTGCTTCTTGCTTCGTTCCGCTGATCGTTCCAAAGGCCGCCTGGTGACACCTTCTGGAAATAAACCACGCCCAGCCCGAGGCACAACCAACGGCGAGCACCCAACCAACCATGAGAACTGCCAAGTTCACACGTCCTTCACATAACCTTATCAGAATCGTACCTGCAGCCCTCGTTTGAGATTCCTGAAAACGAACAAAGGAGAAAACCTGACTTCAGTGCGTATTTCAACCAGCCACGTTATCAGAAGGACATATATTTGGAAATGTACTTATCCGCCGTCCAGAAAGATGTCATGACAGCATGCTTAAAATGAGAACCATTTCGACACAACTTGGCATATGAAGAGCGCAAGCCATTGGAGTCGCTAAGCTGCCGATCAGATATAGCAATTAAATCTGCTGGTAGAGGTGGTGCAGTAGTAATCTTGGATAAGGTTGACTGCCTGAAAGAAGCACGGCAATCAGAAAATAAGGAATTCTATACGGAACTGGGAAAAGACTCCACTAAATTGTTTGACTCGAAAATAGGCAGCGAATTAAGTTCACCACATAAGGAAGAATAAATACGAATATCTGGCAGCATAAAGAAATCCAGCCGATTCAGCCAGCCCTAGAAAGTTTGTATTTGCCTCCTAAAATTCACAAAACTGACCACCACGGTCACCACATTTATCTCAAGCAACGGCACGGTAACAGAAAGAATTGCAAGTGCCTTGAATTTCAGTATTAAGGACATAATTCCGACCATTCCATCTTACGTGCAGGACAAATTTCTTCGCATAATCACTGGAGTCGAGGGCCAGTTATTAAACACTACACCAAAGAATAAACACTACAATATGCATGAAAGTCTACGCGTGCATGCCCTTCGATACCATAAGCGAGGCGCGCAGGTGCCTGACGCTGATAATTGTTCCCTCGCTTGCCGCGCACTCAGCGGCACACACCCAGTAAGCCAAGTTGGCGAGAGGTTCATCGAAGAGCGGCACATACCCAATGCACTCGTGGCGCAGCTCGCTAAAGCGTTGGTGGGACAGACGTTCACTGAAAAGCGGCACACACTCATTGCATTTGTGACGGAGCCTGCTAATGCATCGGGTTGCTGTCCTTGAGGAACCGCTGTGACGTGGGTTCGATTCGGCTGAGCATCGCATAAGTTTAAGGGATCGTTTTCGTCACCGTAGAGCGGCGCACTCCCAGTGGCACATACCTATTCACCCAAGTCGGCTTTACAGACGTTCATTGAAGCGCGACACCCACCTACTGGCACGTATATCCAGGGACCCAAGTTGGCATCGAAGAGGTGTATTGCAGACCAGCACGGACCGAATGTTACATACCCACTGCTCCAAGTCGGCGTCAGAGAGCTGCTTCGTACAGCGATACCTACCCGGTCCTGCGTCTACAGTGACCTTATGTCGGCGTGAAAGAGGTTCGATGAAGAGCGGCACCTATGTGCGCATTGCCACATCTGCACTGACCCAAGTTGGTCCGATGGCCGGTTTCGAAAGCTGTTGCCATCAGCACAGCAGCCGGATGCGCTACCCATTCGACCACGGGATACCCAGTCACCCAGGTAGGCGGGAAGATGGTTAGCTACAAATGTACATAGTTGGCCCTATGAAAGTGCGCGAAGTACCTTAAGAGTGCCAACGCATTAAAAATTTCCAGACTCTTTGCATTTGCAGCACGTTGGCAATGAAAATAGATCAGATAAGCTTTCAAAACGTAAACAAGCGCTAGTCTGTCCATACTGTGCAGCTTTCGCAGCTCACCCACATTTTGTAGAACCGGTATCATATAACGTACTCCACAAGAAGTGCTTTCGGTGCTTAGTAGGTACAATCATACAAAACAAAACAAACGCCCTATGCACAAATTTGCAGACCGCAGTGCGTGCACGCTTCCGCTCACGGTATTCAAACGTGACCCCCCAAGGTCCTTCAAATTGCGTGATGCGAAAGCCATTAGACGTAAGGCAATCCCATTCTTGCATTGTGGCACGCTTCAGACTTCGTGACGGGCCACCACGCAAGCGCGACACTTCGGCAACGACACTATCGGCAGAGCTACGTATACGCGATAGTCGCCGCGCGCACTGCCGTCCGCAGCGCTGCGTACGAGCAAGTGTCCATTGCGCCGATGCAACTCGAAAAAAAAAACAAAAAAAACAACTAAAGGCCGATTTACGCTCGAGCCGCCCAGCGCCGCAAGCCGCACCTCTGTTTTCCTCGCGCCACTCCACTGCCATCGACCGAGCCCAGTCGCGTGGAACTCAAAAACATTGCTGAGAAGCCGACTGTACCTGTTGTGCGAGACGCCGTCCCTCCTCGTACCGCCGATACCAGCGTTATTGCCATCACCACAGTGCAGTTTGAGCCGTTGGTTTGAACTGCATCGTTTGACACCTGCCTACTATCCATCCTCGTATGCTCTGCTGTATACTTGGTTTTTCAGTTAGTCAGGCAGCAGTGCACCCTGCTACAGTAATCGGACTGAGCGCGCCATGTCATTTTACTATATATTCGTAGTAGGGGTGTGCATGCGAATAGTTATTTTTGAGACCTAATCGAATACGAATGGAATAGTGCCATAAGTATGTATTTGAATGAATAATAAACTAAAACTGAAACTGAAATTGAATCTAATAACGAACACTTTTCGAATAGCTTTCGAATAATGAACAGTGGTTATCCCCGTTAATATGAAACGATGTTCACATCCCAGTATTCCTAAATTTAGGAAGTATTCTGTCATTGCATAGCACGTTATGAAGCGTTGTTTATTAAAAACACAAATGGAGCATTAGGAGCTAAGTAGTCTCCTCGCATGCACAGGACCCTTCAGGGAGTGAGAAGGATAAAAGTATGGCTACCTAAGTATAAGTAGTCTGGGGTGCAATGCACCCCAGACTCCTTGTCGCTATGTTAACTCCTTCAAAATTATCCAACGCATTGCTGCTACGCTACTAAAGTCATTCTTTCAAATAATGTCTTTTTGGGTCTTTTTTGTTTCTCACGCACTGACCGCCTGACCGGCTCTTCTAAAGCCACAAAAACATGCCGCCAACGACACCCCTGAATGCTCCCTACCCTCTCGCTTCCCCAACACCTTCACATGCCCTTCTTTTTCTGTTCTTTTTCTTTTCCCCCTTTCTCTTTTTTTTTTCTCCTTTTCGTTCTTTTCTCACCGCCTTCCCAATCTCCTGCTGTTGTCCCCTGGTCTTAGGAGCCACGCTCACAGACGTCAGGCGACAACGCTCATTCTCTTTGAAGTGTCTCCCTTTACAACCAGCCGCCACCGACAGCAACCACACAGGGCGCCACTCTACTAACCCTTTAAATCTAACATGCCGAGGATGACGAGCCCGCCTTTGACGAAGATAGGTCCTCCTATCGAAACGCTGGCCCGCCTTTCTGAGGCACCGTATCCCTTTTTATAACCTTTATACCGCAGTGTGCTATTCCATCTGTCAGCCCCTTTCTTGATTTTAGATTTACGTGAGAAGGGAGGTATAGTGAAATTCTGTCTTTGCCGAGTAGCGCATCCGGACGAGATGGATACGATTTACGTCATGCCAATCTTGCAATGGCCCTTTTATTAGTAGATATAAGAATTTCAGTCGCGAACAACAATTTTTTTTTTCTGCCAGAGAATAAAAATTGGCCCTCTTTAAAAGCTCAGTAACTGAAGTTCTCGTAAATGTGTTATAAATAAAAACGCACGGCTTTTCTTTGTAGCTGCTCTAGTTTGGCGTAGTTAATTTTTGAAAAAGGGTCCCACATCAATGCAACGTAATCGAAAATGACGGATTTGTAAGCCAAAGGGTGAACAGAAGGGGAGGAAAGCTTAAGTGCTCGCCTGAGTGACATTTGCATTTGCAGTGACAGATTTAATGAGTATTACGATTGTGATCGTTCGAAATCCAAAGCTCTAAATATTTACAGTTACTAACTTCAGATAGGAAAATGTTATTAATACTGTAATGAAAGTGCAAATGTTTCTTTTTATGGTTTATTCTCATGAAAACTGTTCTTTCAACGTTTATCATCATCATCGATTCTCGACACCAAGAAGCAATTTTCGGAAGGGCACTGTCCAGCAATACTTGATTCGATTTGGCTTTAATTTTGGAGTTCGAAAAACAATCGTTGGCAAAATGTTTAAAATTCAACCGCAATATCTCGTACAATATCATTGATATATCCGAGTGTCAAAAGTGGCCCTATCACCGAGCAGTGGGGTGCTCCAGAATCAACCGTTATTGATGCAGATACACTGTTACGGATGGAAAGAAACTGTTTGCTGGGGGTTAGGCATGCAGCGGTCCATTCAGTTAGCTGATTACTTTTCAAAACATTACGTAATTTATACAGTAGTTTTTGTGAGGAACTTTGTCAGGTGCTTTTGAAAAATCCTTGAACATAGCATCAATTTGTGTAACATTGTTAATTGATGTTGCAAAATGGTTGATTGATTCTATCAGCTGAGTACACGTCGTGAATCCTTTTCTAAAACTGTGTTGATGTTTGGTCAAAAAATTATGGTTATCAAGAAAATTTAGCATTTGATTATTTGTAATGTGTTCGAGTAAATTGCAAGTTGTGGATGTTAATGAAATCGGGCCATAGTTGTTAATGTTGTTTGTCCTTCCACTTTTATGTAAGGGTTTTATTCTGGCTGTCATCCAGTCATTCGATAGTTTACCGTAGCGTAATTATTTATTAAATAAAGCGTGCAAATACTTAGACACCAACTCGGCATACTTTTGAAGAAACGAATTTGGGTTGTTGTCTGGCCTTCGCGACTTCTTTACATTCAGTTTTAACCGCATGTTGAGCATACCTTGTTTTCACGTTATGAGGTCTGGCATACGTGGCAAGGAGACATAAAAAAAAAAAAGGACGGCACCATCATCTTCAGTAAAAATAGATTTAAAGTGGTCGTTAAATGAGTTAGATAATAATTCAAAATCAGTTACCTGTCCCGCTTTTATTTCGAAGGTCCAGTACAAGGATTCAGGCGAAATAGTTCTCCAAACTTTTCCGGTTTCAATTCAGTTTCAGTTTCGCCCTGAAAATGCACGCATCCTTACTTTTGGTTTCTTAACAACGTATGGCACAAAACGCATACAGCTATTCAACGCTTAAATGAGTTCGAACGGCTGAAACAAGAAACTTGACCCAGACAGACGCACTCTCGATGTCCAATTTTAAGATCGCGGAAACGGACGACAGCTCGGCGCGAATTTCAGGCAGCAAACACGAGCGCTGAATTCCAAGCGCGTTGAGCTCCTCGACAATGTGACGCGACGGGGGAGCACAAAAGTTTCTGCTGAAAACAAAGGGAATAAAACATAAGATAAACGTAGGCTCTGCGGATGGGGAATGTGCGCTAGGATTCAGTGCCCAAATTAACAGCGCGGTACACACACAGTTGCACATACCCGTCGACCCAAAGTTATATCCAAGAGGGTCATGGAAGTGTCCATAGCACGTGTCTAGTTTCACGTGCCCAGTAATCCAATGGTATGAACGAGGTTCGTTGAACGGCGGCACGTAAGTTGTAGCACACGCTCAGTAACATATGCTGGGGGAAATACGGCACATATGCAATGTCCGAGTCCCGTGATCCAAGTTCGGCCGATGATCGCCATCGAATCCGGTTCCCCGTTATCACACAGCAGCGGGATGCTGTGAACCACTCGACCGTAGACTATCCAGTGATCCAAGTTGGCGGGAAAACGTTAGAGACACAGACAGAAAAACAGGCAGCCATAAATAGACAACACATGGAAAGTGCTCGAAGTGCCCTAAATATGCTAATCACAATAAAATTATAATCGCATTGAAACAGGAACACGTTGTGTCCGGCCCTCCCACGTCTCCAATCACTGTACAGGCGCAACTGTGCGGGTTGTCCTGCAAAGCTCACTGATCATTTCTGTTACCGCATTCGCGTTGTCGCAGTCTACGATGCAACGACGCCATCGTCATGCACATATACCAACACGGACTATGAAGTGATAACCAGCTTCGTGACAAGATGCGCTGAACGCTTCTTCCTTCGAATATGGGAGGTGGCGGGTCCAAACACCTTGCGGTGTATATTGTGAACCCACTACCGGTGAAACCGTTATTACGTGCAGCTGTACTTGGCGTCTCTACGCGGAGCGCGTAAATAGCCGCACGGCCAACTAGCCCTGGAGGCAGTTTATAATAGTGGGGGCTGTTTGACACGGTGTCACTTTGATTCCAGGCTGCGGAGTCGAATCTCGGCAGAACAACGTGCGTGGCATTAATATGGGCAGGAGAGACTTGGGGTGGGAAAAGGTGTTAAGGGTTTGGTGCCGCGCAAACGACAAACGTCTCTGTTGAGAAGAAAAAAACACGCAACAACAAAACAATTTGGCCTGCTGGTTCTCCCAAGCCCCGCCAGCGACACACAAGCCAAGTTTGTACGCAAACGTTCCAAACGTGGCCTGTTGGGGTTGTTTGGCCAATTAATAACTGCGCCCTTTTGTTTTACTTTCCATTGACATTGTTAGGGTGCTTCGCGTACTTTACAGGTGTGTATGCATGTGTCCACGCTTGTTATTTTATTTGTTCTGTGCGCTTCGGAGGCCACGCACCGGTTTGGCGGCGGCAGCCTTTGAGCGAGATGGCAACAACTGTCATATAGGGAAACGCGACAGACTAGTCCCGCTGCAGTACGCGCCTCATACATAACTCGTTCCGACGATGGAAATGCGTTTTTGTGCGTGCATGTTTGTGCGTGTGTGAAGCGTGGGCGCGTGTAAATGTGAATGTGGGTGAGCATGTGTCGAACCTATGTGCGTGTGCGTTCGTATGATTGTGTGCGAACGTACGTGCATGCGTACTTTTTTGTGCGTGTGTGCGTGCGTGCGTGCGCGCGTGTAAATGTGAATGCGGGCGAGCATGTGTCGTATCTCTGTGTGTGTGCGTTTGTGTGAGTGCACGCGAACGTGCGTGCGCCCGAGCGCGTAGTGTGTGTGTGTGTGTGTAAGCGAGCTAGCGAGCATTTCCCCGCTTACACCTACTCTTGCGGATGAATGGGACAAAGAGTTTAGTTCAACCCATATTTCAATCTATGAGACAAGAACGAATGCCATTGCATTTATAGCATTATCTCTTTCTAAAAGCTGAATCAATGCAAAAAGAAGAAAACGCAGTTCCCTTTCACTCTGTGAAGAAGGATGACCAGTGGAGCTGTGTATGGGTGCCCCTTAATGGCGAACTGCACCTCCGCCGCGAGTCTGCCCGGCATTCACTGTCTTCGTGATCGGCCCACGTATGGGGAGCGCTTAACGCCTAGCCTGCTGCATATGATCATTATCCTTATTATCTTCTTCATCAGCCTATTTTTATGTCCACTGGGAGGACGAAAGGTTCTCCCAGCGATCTCCAATTACTTCTGTCTTGCGCTAGCTGGTTCCAACTTGCGCCTTAACAACGTCATTTCCTAATTTCATCGCCCCGCATAATTTTCTGCCGTCCTCGACTGCGCTTCTTTTCCTTTGGCACCTATTCTATAATTCCAAGGGTCCACCAGTTATGAAGCTTCTTTGTTAACCTCCAAGTTTCTGCCCCCTATGTCAGCACCAGTAGAATGAAACGATAGGGGAGCATACACAGGAACACTGACACTGCCAATATTTCACGGCGTCCCTACACATGCAGAGTTGTGCCAATGTCCGCCATTTTGTGGCAGGCTATGCGGTAAAGTCACTACTCGTGCGCACAGACGCCAAACTTAGGACGACCTCAGGAGCGTACAGACGCTGTTTCGATCCTTCATTAAGGCGAAAGCTTTAAGTGCACCGTGGGTAGAAAAATCCGTTGTGCGGCGTTATTGAAAAATTGACGGTCAGGCGTTTATGGCACCAACATTCAATGTCACCAGAATTTATGGTGCCACCCATGACCATTTGGTGGACTCGAAACCTCGGCCGTTGGTGCTAGTTAATGCGAAGTTAATTAAGGCACTCGAACCCACGGCCTTTGGTGGCAGTCAAACCATTTGGTGGGACCGAAGTTCAATGGCACCATACAGCATATACTCTGGGATTGCGAAATAATCAGGAATTATGAAAACCTGAGACAAACCGGCAGCTCCAAGAAACAGCGGCGGAGGAATCCATCTTTGAGCCCTAGCCTACGCATGGATGTTCTAGCATTTATGGCCACAAATCCTCATGCTAGCGTGCGGAACGTGGCCGCCCAGGTGCCAATTTCCAAGTCATCAGTTTGGAGGATTATAAATGACGGCATTTCACCCGTACCACTTTAACCAGCACCAATGCTTGGAAGATGGGGACCTGTAGAATCGTCTAGATTTCTCGAATTGGGTCCTTACAAGAAGCGATGAGTCACCGGACTTTTTGAGCAACATCCTGTGCACAGATGAAGCCAATTTTCCAAGAAACGCCTAGGTAAATTTGCATAATGCACACTATTGGGGGGACTCCAATACCCACTGGGTAAAGCGCAATCGGCGCCAGTACCAGTGGTCGCTCAATGTGTGGTTTGGAATTTACGCCGGTGCTACAATCGTTCCCTCCTTCGATCACACACTGAGTGGACAGCGTTACGTGAATGAAGTCCTTGAAGGAGTGGTTTCTGAGTGAAGTCCTGCTGTCACCTCTTCCACTTCTGTGATATCAGCAACATGGGGCACCAGTACACAGCAGCAGCCGAGCACGAAACTGGCTGGATGGCACTTTTCATGCGCAATAGATAGGAAGGCACAGGCCTGTACATTGGCCGGCTAGGTCACCCGACCTCTCTCCACTCAGTTTCTTTCTTTGGGGTTATGTGAAAGATAGTGCTCACATGATCGAGACGGACGTTAGATTAGTTCAAGGCAAACATAACGGATGTCTGCCGTAGAATTCCGGCGTCGGTCATCAAGAAAGCCACTGAAGATGTGATAAAACGGTCACAGTACTGGGTCGCTGCAAAAGGAAACCTATTAGAACACGTCCTCTGGGCAGCAGCTAGTGTTCAACTGAGCTTACGAATTCATAGATGATAAAGGCACACAGAAATATGATGGTCTTTCTTTTTTGTGCAGACATATTTTCTTTCTTGAACGCATCGGTTCTGCCTTTTCTCTACACGTTCGTCGCTTGCCGGTCTGTTTATTTCGCTTTTATTTTTTGATGCGAACCATGAAACATGAAAACTGAAACGGTCACTTTAATTTGGCTTTGGTCCGAAGCAGGTTTCTGGAGCGAAATATACCTTCGCGCACACTCTTTCGATGCGGTGCGAGCAAAGCCGGGATTTCGAAACATTCTGTGCCTATTACATTGCTTCTCGCATTTCGAGCGTGATCAGAACGGCCCTTCGGCCGCGTTATCAAGGGTCTTTTGTTATCAATGTGATCAGTCGGCTTTGACAGACGAATAATAAGTGTGACGTAGAAATGAGAGGAAGAAATGGCTGTGAAGTCGCGAAACCTGCTGTTGGTGCTCCTTCCGTACCATTACCAAGGTGATGCGCTGTCTCTTCGGGTTTACGACAGGCAATGCAGTTGCTTTCTATCAGCTTATTTGAGGGCTTTGCTTTATGACGCAGGTGAGAGCGCGCTCAAGTGGTATTTTTCATACTTCGTGAGGTTTCTTTGCCAGTCGGAAAAAAATTGTACGCAGTTAGTATGTCGCTGAAAACACCGCCGTTAGATGTCATTTTCGGGTGCCTACAAATGCCGCATTAACACTTCGAAAGTTAGGACAGTACTTCTTGAGTTAGATAATTAACGGCAATTACCTAATGAACTCTCAGTTGCGAAATAATTACTGGCTGCTACTCCACTGTACTGGGAACAATATACATTAGGTTTTCTTCGAGCAGCGCAACTGCTCTTTCTTTAAGTTTTGGTGCGTGATAGTTGGGGAACACTGCATTTAATAATAAAAATGGGGCCGAGCCGGGTTCACTCGAAATCAGAAACAAAAGCAGTCATGCGCAGCAGCGCTTATAGTCGGACTCACAGAAAAAGAAAGAGGTAGAGAGAGAGGCCACAGTTTTGCCGGAAAGGCGAAGCAGTATTAGTGATAGCCAAGTATGCGATAGTTACACGAAGAAAGATTACACCACCGAGAGGACTGAGGCTGTGAAATTGAACTGTCTCCTACTACGAGGTCTTGTATATATTCATATAACGCCGCCACTTCAGCGTTCAATTCTTCGAGGACACACGAAGTTTCCTCAAGTGCAAGAAATATATGTATGGTTGGGTTCGGAAAGCTGGTTGGGCCCCAGCTTCCCCCGGGAAAATGAAAACTCTCCGCCTATGATGTCATGCATGTCATATCTATGCATGTTATTCATAATGTGGTGTGATTCATTTCATGCATGTATGTCCTTTATGTTGCCATGCAGGCATCTCATTCATGTCACGTGATTCATGTATAATGCCGGTATGTCATTCATGTCATGACATCATTCGTGTTATGTCAGTGCATTTCATGCTATTCATGTCATGTCATGACGTCAATCAAGTCATGCGTGTCACGTGATTCACGCCATTCATGTCATTTCATTCATGTCATGCATGTTACTGTATCAGAAAATTGCGATGTTGATAGCAGTGAAGGAAACGAAACGTAGGCGTTGTGCCAGTGAAGTTGGCCTCTTCGCAGCGCGGCGAAAGATTTGTCGTCATTTTAGACTAGGTCATGGCGCTCGGCGAGTAGCGGCATGAATAGCGGAGGGAAAAGGGATGCGCTACTCTGCTCCCTTTGGGACGATATACGGGGACACTAATACCACAGTGACCTATAATTAGGCTCCTGCGTTTTAGAGTGAATCCAAAAACTCTGAAAAACACTCACCGGTAAAAATCTTCCTAATTCGGATTTATACAAAAAACTGATTTTGAAGGTGCGTGGCCTTAAAATACTCCAGGTTGGCTTTTGTTCCTCGGATTTGTCAGTGCCTTTTGCTGCGAACCGAAGCACTTGTCGACCGCCAGCCCATCTGTTCTCATTTCAGGAAGGACTCATGGACATCCTTCGATACCCGGCGTACTGTTGTTGACTTTTGAGGTGTTACGATGTCAATGTGAAAAACTGAAAATGAGCGTGAAAACAACTGGCTGTGCTCACGAGTTGCTCAGCTATGATTCCGCAAGAAAATGACTAACGAATTGCTGCCCATTATCAAGCACCTTGAGAATTAGTTGAGTTTGGTCCGCAAATTCTACCCTGCGCTTGTTGTGCGCCTACATGCTCTCTTTGGTCAGTGGAGCGATGAGACGCTAATCAACCTTTGGGACAAATAATTTCGCGCTTCACATTGTTGCTGAGGAGAACCACTCGGATGCAGTGGGTTACATTAGGAAGTACTGCTACACAGTGGTAGACAAGTGGAACCCTACTGTCGAAAGGAACATTGCTATTTACCTGCGGTATAAGAACCATTTAATTCTAATACTGTGTTCAAATTATAAACCCAAACGTAAAAACCGACACGCCTCGGACATTCCAGACTTACTTGCCATAGTCTGCCTTTAGTTGTGCCAGATAACACTGATATCACCTTACTTGCGCAGACTTTTGCAGCATCAGGAACATGATATGAAAGAAATTGCTGAGCCGATGGAATTCTGGCTCATGCATACCCACGACTGACCTCTCCTTTCTCGTTATGCACTCCGCCTGCTAGCCTTCCTGCAGTATCTAGTGGGGACGTCGAAAGGGCGTTCTTTGTGTTCCGTGTCATGAACAAGAAGAAGCGTGCCACAGTTGCGGATGCAGATTAGAAAGTATGTTTATGTATATTACAGCGAAGCTGTATATGGCAAGGGCTCTGTGCATTTTCGTTCTCCGTGAACAAAACTATCATCATCAATGGCTCATACCCCCGTGAGCATTCATGCTCCCGTAAGCAAGCAAAACTGCAATGGCTCATAGCCCCGCAAGGCAAAGGCCACAGGTACTCAGCAAAATGAAGCGAACACTGGTTAAATTCTTTCTAATCACGCATACAACATACAGAACAGCATGTCGAAGACTTTTATCATGAATGGCTCATACCACCGTGAGCAATGGCTCATATCCCCGTGAGCAATGACTCATACCCCCGTAAGGAAGCAAAAAAATGCAATGATTCATAGTCCAGTAAGGTTCATGGCTACTCACTATGCGTGAATTAGCTGCAATGACACTACCTCTGTTGTTGTCGGTTATTTCAATGGGTATGTGTGGGTACCAAAAAGGGAGCGGTTTACGCGTTCTGTGTTGCAGACATATCTCTGGCGATGCCACACTGATCCGGCCCAACGGACCAGCAAGCGGCGTACGTGCATCGATTTCACATTATCAAAGAATGTGATTGCACTTACGAGTGAAATAATCACCACCGATCAAGACAATAAATGAGTGTGTGTACTTTTCGTCACGATGACCACCCATCAAGACAATAAATGAGTCTGTACCTTTGTTTAAAATTATGTGTCACCTCCGTGTCGTATACTAAACAGCTTCGCTAGTCAACCACCTTCGTCGTGTGGAATGGCTTATGATTTTTACAAGCTGTAACCACCAACAATGATTATGATATCAGTTGCTCAATAAAGCTTTTAAAGCGAAGCTTTCTTTGCCTCTTCATTCGACTTTTCCGCTTCTGCTGCTGCTCTCTTGCACGACGCGTCGGAGGGTGTTTCAGACCGTGTATATACATGGAAGGAGCGTGGCAGAGAGGAAGGACGATGCGAGAAACTCGTTTGGACCTTTCCATCAAGTCGCATGTGCACAATGCCCTCTGGAGCTGCCGGGGCGTCGCCACAATTAGCCTATTGGCTGTTGTAATTATCAGTGACCCCTCCCAAAAGCATTGCAAAAGCTGCAGAGCTTACCTTTCTACTAACGTGTAAGTCCAGACAGGAGGTAGAGAGGAGGAGGGAGAGGAGGCAGGGAATGGGTAATGGGTAGGCGCGTTGGTATAACCACGCAGTCGGACAACTGACGCAGGGTGCGCAGACGCAAAGATAGAGCACCGTAGGGTCTATAGGTGACACTAAGGAAGCGATCGCAGATCAAATCAATACTTCTGTGCCCACCGCGGTAGCTTTGCGGCTTTGGCATCGCACAAGATCATGGGTTCGATTCTGACAGCGGCAGCTGCATTTCTACTGGTGCAATATACAATAACGCTAGTACACTTATAGATTCAGGTGCACGTTAAAGAACACAAGGGTGTCAAAATCAATCCGGAGTGCGCTACTATGGCGTGCCTCATAGTTCGACTGGGGTTTTCACAAGTACTGCCCCATAATTTAAGTTTAACACTTTTGCCACGAAGTAATGTGAGATTATGAACAATGGCGCACAACAATACCTCAAGCAAACACGTCCCCCTGTGTGTTCTGTGGGCTACGCAGACAAACAGCACTGGTTAACGCAAGGTAACGTTTAACATCCACTCACCACGCTCGAATGAAACTAAACGTTGAAGAAACTGAATATTCGCCACTAACGTCACCGCTAATTAGCGTCAATCAAAACAAACCACAGAGAAATATCCGCTTACTTCGATTCCCACTGTGCGTGCGATGCGCATATTCTTTCAGTATTGACAATGTGCTTTTTTTAAAGAAAGGCTGACTAAATTTTGGAATAAGTAAATAAAATAAGGAAACTCCTATTCTGGGGCATGTAACCGTGTGTTAAATTGAAACGCACCGAGAAACTCCGAATTTCATTTCAATATTAAATTCCGAAAGCACTCTCCAAATTTGCCCAAAAGTAAACTCCTAAAATGCAGAACGATACCTATAATATTGTTACGTAGGAAGACGCAGACGAAAAGCTATGTACAAATATATTTACAAGGAAAATACGCTGCGCTTGGCCAAGAGGCAACAGCCCGCGCTAGCTTCTAATCGTCGTCGTCGTCTTCACACTGCTGGCCTTTCGTGATCGCGCATATTGTGCCGTAGCACTACCCCCGGCTGCAAAAGCGCCGTCCCGGAGCGACTAAAGATCGGACTCGGAAGCAGTGTAGTAGGCCTTGAGCCTACTGACGTGTACGACATCACTAGATGCCACAGGAGAGGACGAGGTTGAGGCCACAGGAGCAATTTCGTAAGTCACAGGCGTCACCTGGCGCAGCACGCGGTAGGGCCCTGTGTATCGCGAAAGGAGCTTCTCTGAAAGTCCGACGTGACGAGAGGGCGACCACAGGAGCACGAGCGCACCAGGTGAAAACTGTACGTCACGATGGCGGGCGTTGTACTGACACTGCTGAGTGGTCTGTGAGGCCGTCAGTCGAGCACGGGCAAGCTGGCGTGCATGGTCAGCGAGGGCGATGGCGTCGCGCGCATACTCGCTTGTTGAGACCGCAGCAGGAGGAAGTGCCGTGTCTAGGGGCAAGGTAGGTTCGCGACCGTACAGTAGATAAAAGGGAGAAAATCCGGCGGTGTCGTGCCGGGAAGAATTGTACGCAAATGTTACGTAAGGAAGGGCAATGTCCCAGTCGTGGTGGTCCTTGGAAACGTACTTGGCCAGCATATCGGTAAGAGTACGGTTTAACCGCTCTGTCAGGCCATTGGTTTGAGGATGGTATGAAGTAGTCAGTTTGTGTTGAATGGAGCAGGAACGCACAATGTCAGCGATAACTTTCGAGAGGAAGTTTCGACCACGGTCAGTCAGCAGCTGTCGCGGGGCGCCATGAAGCAAGATAATGTCACGCAAGAGAAAGTCCGCGACGTCAGTGGCGCAGCTGGTAGGGAGAGCCCGAGTGATAGCGTATCGGGTGGCGTAATCAGTCGCGACGGCTACCCATTTGTTCCCAGAAGATGACGTGGGAAAGGGACCGAGCAGGTCTAATCCAACACGAAAGAACGGTTCCACAGGGACGGTGATCGGCTGGAGATGACCGGCAGGTAGCACCTGAGGTGTCTTCCGACGCTGGCAGGGATCACAGGCAGCAACATAGCGTCGAACGGAGCGAGCGAGACCAGGCCAATAGAAGCGGCGGCGGACGCGGTCGTACGTGCGGGTTACCCCAAGATGTCCTGAAGTGGGTGCGTCATGCATCTCAAAGAGCACAGTCTGTCGTAGCTGTTTTGGCACGACAAGAAGAAGGTCAGAGCCGTCAGGGAGGAAGTTCCTTCGATACAGAATGCCACCCTGGAGGACATATCGGCGAACGGATGCGTCGGTAGGTGTAGAGCGCAGACGCTCGATAAGTGCTCGCAGCGATAGGTCTCGGTACTGCTCATCGGCGATGTTACCGAAGGCAGAGACAGAGAAAATGCCGTTGGCGCTACTACTGTCGGCGTCGTCAGGCTCGTCGACCGGGTAGCGAGACAGGCAGTCAGCGTCCTTGTGTAGTCGGCCAGATTTATAGGTGACAGTATACGAATATTCTTGGAGGCGTAAGGCCCAGCGACCAAGTCTTCCTGTAGGATCTTTCAGTGAGCATAACCAGCAAAGCGCGTGATGGTCTGTGACCACGGAAAAGGATCGGCCATATAAGCATGGGCGGAATTTCGCAACCGCCCAAACTAGGGCCAGACACTCACGCTCAGTGATGGAATAGTTGCGCTCCGCGGGTGAGAGGAGCCTGCTGGCGTAAGCGATAACACGGTCGTGGCCACGCTGGCGTTGTGCCAGTACTGCTCCAATTCCGTGACCGCTGGCATCAGTACGGACTTCGGTAGGCGCAGAAGGATCGAAATGGGCCAAAACGGGAGGCGTTGTGAGAATGTCGATTAGATGAGAGAATGCAGAGGCCTCGTTATCGCCCCACTGGAAAGGAGCGTCTTTTTTCAAAAGGTCGGTTAGTGGTCGTGCTATGGCGGCGAAATTTCTCACGAAACGGCGGAAGTACGAACAAAGGCCGATGAAGCTGCGCACATCCTTGACACACTTCGGAACAGGGAAGTGCGTAACAGCATGGATCTTGCCTGGGTCCGGTTGCACTCCGTTCGCGTCAACGAGATGTCCAAGGACGGTAATCTGGCGACGGCCGAATTGGCACTTCGATGCGTTGAGTTGCAGACCGGCTCGCCGAAAAACGTCCAGGACTGCTGAGAGGCGCTCGAGGTGCGTAGCGAACGTTGGGGAGAATACGATAACGTCGTCCAAGTAGCACAGGCACGTGGACCATTTGAAACCGTGAAGAAGGGAGTCCATCATGCGTTCAAAAGTGGCAGGGGCGTTACATAGACCGAACGGCATCACTTTGAATTGATAAAGACCGTCGGGTGTGACAAAAGCAGTCTTCTCGCGGTCGAGATCGTCCACGGCAATCTGCCAGTAGCCGGAGCGAAGGTCAATAGAAGAGAAATAGCGAGCACCGTGGAGGCAGTCAAGGGCGTCATCAATCCGAGGTAGGGGATACACGTCCTTTTTGGTAACCCTGTTAAGGTGCCGGTAATCCACGCAAAAGCGCCATGAGCCATCCTTCTTTTTGACCAGTACTACAGGTGACGCCCATGGACTATATGATGGTTCAATAATGTTCTTGGCAAGCATTTTGCGAACTTCTGCGTGAATAACTTGACGCTCAGCTGGTGACACTCGATACGGGCGGCGATGAATAGGAGGGGCATCGCCGGTATTAATGCGATGTTTGACAGCTGTAGTTTGGGCTAAAGGACGATCGTTAAAGTCAAAAATATCGTGGTAGGAAAACAGAACGCGGTAGAGTTCACGAGCGTGCTCGGAGGGCAAGTCGGGGGCAATCATTTTCCGTAAGTCAGCGATGGTACAATTTGCCGACTGCGATGGTAGAGGAGTATCGGATGAAGTGTCGTCTACTGCAATGGATGCTACTGAGTGATCCTCGAATGAACAAAGCTGGGCCAAAGACATCCCACGTGGCAGCACTTGTGTCGTCAAGCCAAAGTTGACCACTGGCAGGCAGACGCAATTCGCCGTAATAGATAAAACTGTATGGGGTACTGTGATCCCATGTGTAAGGAGGACGTCTTGCATAGGAGCCGCGATGTAGTGACCGTCGGGGACTGGTGGGGATGACACTAGGTCAACGTAGGTCAGTGCCGAAGGTGGCAAGCGAACGAAGTCGGCGGAACTGAGGCGACTGGGGTGTGGTTCAGCAGGATCCAGAACAGGCAGGTCAAGGCGGAGAGTACTGGCGGAACAATCGATGAGAGCAGAATGTGCGGAAAGGAAGTCTAAGCCGAGGATGATGTCGTGGGGACAGTGGGCGATGACTGTGAATAGCACGATTGTTGAGCGATCGGCGAAGGAGACGCGGGCGGTACACATACCAATTACGGGGGCTGTTCCGCCATCGGCGACACGGACAACAGGCGTCGTGGCGGGCGTGATAATTTTCTTGAGCCGGTTACGAAGGTCAGCGCTCATTACGGACAAATGCGCCCCAGTGTCTATGAGAGCAGACACAGAAACACCGTCGACTTGCACGTCAAGAAGGTTCAGATGAGTGGGCAAAGTCAGTAGAGGATTTGGCGGCGTAGGGAGCAATGCAGCGTCACCTCGAGGCGCTGCATCGCCTAGTTTTCCGGCTGGGAGCGGCGTCCGAAGGGAGTCGGCGAATAGGAGCGACGGGGCTGGGGAGAGCGAGATTGTCGTCGTTGGGGCGAAGGCGAACGAGAATAGGGGCGGTTCGTTGCAGGAGAATCAGTGGCGGCATTATCGGAGCGTGCGGCATAGGGACGAGAAGGGCCACCTGAGGGGCGAGAGTAGGCAGTATAAGTAGGCCGGCTCGGGGAACTCCAGCGACTACGACAGTGCCGAGAAATGTGCCCGATTCGATGGCAGTGGAAACAAATAGGCTTGTCGTCAGCAGTGCGCCATTCAGATGGGTTGCGGAAACGTGGTGGGTAAGAAGATGCGGGACGGGGCGAAATCGAAGAAGCCGGGCGGGTATTAGGGCGATGGGCCGAGCAGATGGTGTGAAGACCCATGTTTTCAAACTCCTGGCGGACAACTGCCTGGATCAGTGAGACCGTGACTGCAGATGTGTTGGTGGCACTGGAGTCGAAGGCAGCCGGATAGGCGGCCTCGATCTCACGCCGGACGATCCTGGTAACATCGGCAGTGTTGTTGGGACGAGGAGCGTCGGCACAGGAAGATGTCGCTGGGGTGTTGGGCAGACGGGCAAACTGCTGGTCAATACGTCGGCTTTTGGCGAGTTCCAGGCGGCGGCACTCTCTTATAACAGCATCCACCGTCGCTACGTTGTTGCAAACGAGCAAGTTGAAGGCGTCATCGGCAATGCCTTTGAGGATGTGGGAAACCTTGTCTGACTCAGTCATGTGGGTGTCAACTTTGCGGCACAGAGCCAAGACGTCCTGAATGTACGTGACATAGGGCTCTGTTGACGTCTGCACACGGCCGGAAAGCGCCTTCTGCGCGGCAAGTTGTTGACCGTAGGGGTTGCCGAACAAGTCTCGAAGCTGTGTCTTAAGTGAATAGGCTGTTTCACATGGCGCGATTTTCAGTCAGCGACACAGCGAATTCCGTCGCTCAGCGACCGCCGCGACGTCGTGGGCTCTCCGCGACGAGATTCCAACAAGTTGGTCGCGCCGTCGCTCAGTCGCAGCGATCGGCGCGATGTGGGAGGGGCAATGTGTGTTTCACCGCGCGTTGGTAGCTCTGTGGAGCAATGTCGCGCGTCAGTTCTAGCTATGTTTACGGTGTACCCACCAGCGTTTGCTTCGCTTACACAATTCGTTTGAAAGGAGAAGCTGCACTATCCAGATCGGGAGGACGCCGCTTCAACATAAGGCACGTACCCACTTGATCGCCGCCGTCGTCAACCGCTTCATCCCTACAAACCGCGCCAGCTGCTTATATACATGCACACTCAACAGTAGTTTGTTCTTCTGCAAAAGCAAATACTCATCCAGGAAAAAAAGTTGCGGCTCCCATAGTAACAACGAAACTAGAGTGTACCACACAGAACCATCCCACCGACGCCGCGCAAGCCGCACGGTCATACTTGCGGTGTAGAGCAGCGCCTCACTCACCGTATCTGCAAGCTGTCGTGTCTCAACGCCTTTAAACGTTAAAAATGGTGTACCTATTCTATTATCGAATAAAACTGGGAAAATTCGAACATTTGACTAGTTTCCATGTTGTTTTTGTTTAACGATGTAGGTATGGATACTTTGTGAGCAGGAGGCAGCCCTGCGCATCGCTGCGACGGATATCGCGCTGCCATAATCGCATGTGAAAGCTGTGAGCGAAAATCGCTCTGCGACGTGCGCGGCAGAACGATTTTTTTCGCCCCAATCGCGCCATGTGAAACAGCCTAATCCCAACTGGTGAGCTCATCTTCGTGCGTGCGATACCAAACTCGAGGTGTGCCACCGAGGTAAAAGACTACGTTGGCGAGCATAATAGTAGGGTCCCACCGGTTATTGCGGCTGACGTGTTCATACAGGCTGATCCAGTCATCGACGTCTTCCCCATCTTGGCCCGAGAATACGCCAGGATCACGGGGAGCGTGGAGAGTGATGTAGGTCGTCGAAGTGGCAGCAGGTGTCGGAGCCGGCGGAGTCGGGTTGTCGTCGCCGGGAGCCATGAAGGAAGGCTCGACGTACCGTCCACTGCGAAGCTCCGTGACGAGGTACAGGGAACGTCCACCTCCACCAGATATGTTACGTAGGAAGACGCAGACGAAAAGCTATGTACAAATATATTTACAAGGAAAATACGCTGCGCTTGGCCAAGAGGCAACAGCCCGCGCTAGCTTCTAATCGTCGTCGTCGTCTTCACACTGCTGGCCTTTCGTGATCGCGCATATTGTGCCGTAGCAATATTCTACCTAACTGCCAGTGTAAAGCGTTGATGGGGCATAATCGTTAACAAGCAGTCATTTCATATTTTGTCTACGACAAAAGCACTCAGGCAACACCAGAATGATCCAAACGCGCTGTAGTTGGAAAAATCCTCACATGTCGCTATCAGCTCAGCTGCTGCTACTGCTGTTCACGGCTCTAGCAACCCGGTAATCCGTAAAAGGCAAGACATTTACGCACAATTTAGGACTCTCTAATGATTCCGCTCACAGGCCAAAGCATTCAGATATTTCTCGATTGAGGATATTGTGAAGCAATGATCTGTAAGGCCAAATGCATTAACTTAATTAAAGAGTTTTGCTCGAAAGTAATCCAGGTAAGCTTCATCCCACAGCCCCAGCGTCGAGAAGCTGGCCTTCAAAGTAAATCGCTTGGGCAGCAGCAGTTCAGGAATGCCAATGTGGCAAATGATGATGATAATGATGATGATCCTCTGCCATGGCTCGCACCCACAAGGGGGATAGGCCAAGAATTCTTACCTGAAAACGAGAAACGCAAAACAAAACAAAACAAAAGAAAACAAAAACAAAAGGAGATGTTGCAGTAAATAGACTAGTATGCGAGTGAGCAGTCAGACTAGCTGAAAGGTGAATATCAAAAGAGGTTACAATCAAGCAGAGAATTAATACTAGCAAACAAATTGGAGAGACCAATTTAAGTGAAATGATTGCAGGTCTGATATTTAGAACAAATATACAATAAATACAAGGCTAATCGTTTTCTTTCAGTTGAATAATCAAGTACTACGTGACAAACGTCTCTGTAACGTCTTCGAAGGTCCAAGTTCTTCCTTCTCCATCTTTCGCCCGGCCTAATGCGCTGTTACATTATTTTGCTTTAGTCGGGCCATAGCCTCCTCGATAAACACTTTTGCTTGATGGATCCCATGATGGGATCCATCATGGGAGGTCCCACAAACCTCAACGAGCTGGCCCACTCCTAGGCGCGAGGTCTCGCTTTCCGCGACCATGGAGAACTCCAACGCCGGCCCGCAGTGGTGGAGAACAGAGATCAGCCGACCACATACAATGAAATTGCGCAGCAGTTTCATCTCGGCAGGAGAGACTTTCCCCTTCCACACAAGAAGTTAAATAGAGTGCAGGCGTTTACCCTCAGATTATTGCAAACAGGCTCGTATCCCAGCCCAGCTTTATTCCACAAGCTTTATCCCGACACCTATGCCACTGGTTCTTGCAGGCACTGCAATGACATCGCTAGCCTAGACCATATGCTCTGGCGTTGCCCCTCGTTACGAGGCACAGAACAAATCAATGAGGACAAGTGGCTCTCCGCTATCAAGTGCCCCGATGCCGGGGCGCAACAATGGGCTGTCCAGAGGGCCCACGATGCGGCGGTCGGGCATGGCCTGACTGTCCCAACTTGGGAGCGGCCCGCAGCGAGCTGAGTCGCGTACCTCAGGACCTTCATTAAAGTTTTGCATCCATCCATCCATCCATGTCAAAGGGCGCTCGAGCGGTCTTCGCCTTTTCCTCTCCCTATTGGTCCTCTCCACCGAGAGATGGCGCCACCGACGTAGGCTAGCTCCTGTCGCGCGCGCGTTCGCTTCGTTGCCTCCGCTGGGATCGCAGTGCAAGCAGTAGTCATGGTATGCATTGTTTTATCGTTTTTTGTCGTGTAGCACGGTCCGCGCATTTTAAACCTTCTTATTGCTGGGATCGTCGACCTGAGCGTAACGTCGAGCGACCGTGATTGCACTAAGCTTTTGACGTGCGTCCTCCCGCAAGCAGTTAATAAAAAAGATCGAAGAGGCCACGTTGGTTCCCAGACAGTGTGTGCGGGTGAGTACTGTAATCTTGTTCACGTACGTGTATACATGTAACTTTGAGCAAATCAGAGTATTACAGAAATTGAGCGCGCTCATTTGTGACCGGACTTTGTTTGACCTGGCTTTAATTTCTTGTATCGCTTTTGCTGTTGAATGCGAACCGCGTGACACATGCTCCCGAGTTCAGTAATTTTCTTTACTTTGCAAGCGCTCGGTAAATATTATTTGTTGAAGGTTGATTTTAGTTAATTATAGCCTGTAGTAGCTTGCACTAGCTTTTCTTTAATTCATTGAATATTGAGTGCAAATATTTGTCGGTAGGTGTTAGGACTCTATGACAGCGGGTGTTGGCAAGAGATCTAACTCGACCTTTATTCTACCTGCAGGACCCAATGACGCACTGCTGCGTGCCGTGCTGCCTATCTGTACTAAAGAACAAGAAACCTGGCATATCCTCCCATGAAATCTCTGCGGTTGCTGATCTCCGAGACCAGTGGATTAAGGCCATCCGGAAGGATGACTGGATACCGAACACTACGTCGAATTATTCAAGGCATGCAGCCGGCATTTCAATAGGCATACTTCACAGAGGGCAAGCCGCGTTGCCTTAAGAAGGGTACTATACCAAGAGTATTTCCTGAGTACCCGTCTTATCTGCAGCCGCGAATACTCAAGGAAAGAAATTCTGTAAACATAAGGAAAATGTCAAGTGTTCCGAGCCAGGGCAGCCAAAACGAACCTCCCAAGAAACGTAGAAAGGGCAACTTTCCAACTAATGATTCTGAGAGGCCTAGTCAGCAGAAATGCCACCAAGTGGAAATGAAGGCAGCCGACCTCTTGAGGTCGAACAAGAATATGCGTTGTAGAGCAGTCACATTGTACACAAGGAATTATTTTGTCACCGTGCAGACCAGGCTACAGAAGTTAATGTTGCTCGTGTTCGCTTCCTTACAACAGAAAAGGCAAAACAGCGACGAAAAGAGAGACTTGAAGAAGCAAATAGAAAGACTGCGAAGGACAGTGGACTCCTATAGAAAGGAACCAAAGAAAGTTACGAAAGATTGCAATTTTGGTGACATCACCTACATCAAAGACCAAGCAAAGCAAAAAGATCTGGCGGCTGTCTTCTTATGGGCCAAATTACAAAGTTTCAGCGCAAGAACCCAACGTGGACAGAAGATGTCGTGAGACACTGCATAGTGCTTCGACATCTGTCAAGCAAAGCTTACGAGCATGCTAGACAGAAAAATCTACTTAATTTACCCAGCACAAACACACTACAGAACTTCATTGGGAGAAGATGTGGAGAAGCCAGCTACAGTGACTTAATAAAAGCATGGTTGAAGGCAGAGAGTGAGAAGCTTGGAGGGCCACAGTCCAGGGTTTGCTCTCTTATGGTTGACGAGATGAGGATTAAGCCAAAGCTACAGTATAATAAGCAGCGAGACTGCTTTGTTGGCCAACTAGACACGAAAATAGCGAGTGAAGTGAGTTCAAGTGAGCCCATGCTGGCAAATACCTTGCTTTGTTTTTTGATCAGTGGACTTTCTACAGCATACGGAATACCAGTTCCTTATTTTTTTTACCAAAGGGCTGAATGCCCTCAAGCTGTTAGAACGGAGTGCAACGAGAGACTTGTATGGTGTTTTTTTTTAACATACCGGATTGAACATCCAAATGGCAGTGAGAGGCTTCTGTTTATGAGCTTTGATTATTGTCACATATTGAAACACATAAGATCCCAGTTTTTGATGAGAGACTTCGGGAAGAATGGTGAAATTTCATCATTTTATTTAAAGAAGCTCTGCGAGATGCAGAAGGCGTGGATAGTAAAGCATGTGAGAAATTTATGCAGGAAACGTCTGTTTCCAAGCAATATCGAAAAAGAAAATGAATGTGAAGCGAGCTGTTTAAGCGCTGGCTCCAGATGTTACATCGGCACTTGAGTTCCTGAAGAAGCACGCAGGTCACAGCGGCCACCCTTACTTCGCTGCTGCAGGGCGACCAATTTTGTTCACGAAGAACATTTACCGACGGTTTCTTCCACACGACACCAGAAACAGACAGCAGTACATTCACCAGAACTGCCCTTAGGTTAGGCACTACGATGATGCTGATGACAGTTGTCTCGAATGGTTGGAGGTAACTTTGCCATTGTACATCGAGGAGCTCAAGAAAAATTCTACTTCACCCCGTGGTTTCCGAACAAATGAAACTTGTGAAGCATTGTTCCTCACCACATACTCTACTGTAGCATGCATACGCTACTTACTTGGCTCAGATGATTTCCGCTTTGTGCTAACACGAAAGTTCATCAGCAACCCTATTGAGTCATTGTTTGGGACATTGAGATTGGTTGCAATGACCAGTTGGATGTAGGTTCAGCCATTTCAGGGCTCGAAAAGCTCCTCAAGACTGGAGTTGCCACTGTTTCAGAGAACAGCAATGTTTTGCACAAGCAGGAGGTTGGTCATGTCGATGCACTGCCAGCTCCAGTAGCCGCACTACCTGTGCACTGTTTAGAATCATCAGCTGTAGATGCAAAAGAGCTGGACCGCTTGAAGCGAAATGCAGCGCCAGCCTATCCAAGCCTACAGGTGTCAGCAATTGTGTACGTTGTGTACATAGCCCGCGTGGTCAGAGATCAAGAGCAGTGCAAGCACTGTTGCTCTTTGATGCCAAAGCTTCTCACTGGCCAGCCTCTCCAGCAATTCACAAGACATCAAGACAGAGGTGGGCATTTGTGCCCGTCTGACGAGGTGTTATATGTTCTCGAGACGCTCAGAATGTTCGTTGATATTGCCTTGCGGGAACATCCAACGCTGGACAAGCCCTTGAAGACTCTGCTGAATGTGGCAGTACCGGGAGTAATGAAATCAGGCCTTCGCAGTGCAGGACCGCTGACAGCCAGCACCACAATTATTTAATTGAGTTTGTGTGTTTCAAATTTATCAAACCGCTGCTTGTGAACTATGCAGCCACTGACAAGAATGTCGTCTACAAGGGTTTTTCTTCAAAACCATTGAAAAGAAGATATGTTGAATTGTAAATAAGCCCTCAGGACTTTGCATCTCTGAACTGTATCAAGAAAGCACTTGAAATAAAATATTTGCTCGCATCTTGCTTTTTCAAGGCATGCGGTGCTTTTTCCTGGTCCTTATATATTTGTTTCTATGATTCTCGGTCGCAAAGCCACACAGACGTGGTAGAACGTGCGAAGTTTTCTGGGCACGAATATTCACGCGCGCGTCTGGTGCAAAGGAAGGGGGAAA
Organism: Dermacentor andersoni; assembly: GCF_023375885.2. Taxonomy (NCBI): domain Eukaryota; kingdom Metazoa; phylum Arthropoda; class Arachnida; order Ixodida; family Ixodidae; genus Dermacentor; species Dermacentor andersoni. The sequence goes on along the minus strand of NC_092817.1, from coordinate 121,205,299 downwards.
ACTAGTCTGCAAGTCGTAAACATAGTATGCTATTAACGTGCGCCGAAGCCCCAAGGACGGCTCACTGGAAGAAATTCCAGCTTTAAACAGCATCCTGGCAAGCATTTTTTGGCAAGATATCATATCTGTAAGAACGCTTGCCGACTTCCGTATTTTCTGCGCTTTGCTACAGTAACCAATAGAGCATCAACCGCAAGCACCACGACAGCAGTAAATAAACTTGCATGCTTTTTCTCTGCTATGTACGTGCGAAGCGCAATCCGCTTTAACGCTACAGTTGTTGCAAGCGCTCTCGACCCTTCAGAGACTGCATTCGAAACGCTACTATAGTACTGTACAGTGTTATAAACAAGGCTCTGGTCACACAGTGGATCGTTGTTTTACCATAGCAGGAATTAAAAACAGCCGACGACTAAGACAGAACGACGAACAAGGAATGACATCGATGGATGGACGAAGGTGGTATGACGACAATGGGTTGAGGATGCGGAAGTGATGACGATGACCCATTAAAGGTCTGGCTGTACCTTTAATAAAGTTTATCCAATCCTATACCCATTGTCACATGCCCATTGAAGCGCGGCACATACCCAGTGGCAGTGGCGTGGGCAAATTTTTGTTTGTTTGTGGGAGGGGCATACACATTACTAGGGTCGGGGAGGGTGATGAAGGTGGAAAACAGGGTATTGGCACGCCCTATACTAACACGTACATTTGTGGGCGAGGGGGGGGGGGGGGTCACATGCCTAGTGGGCTACCCCTGGCTGCTCACTCCAGTGTCCATACGCCGTGACCCAAGTTGGTCCAATGGTTGGTTTTGAGCCTGGTTACCTTACCTCAGCAACCCGGTGCTCTACCCGTTATGCCGTGGACCACATAGTGACCCAAACTGGCAGGAAAATGGTCACAGAAACAGACACTTAAAGACTGGGACGTACGAGAAGTATCCCAAGAATGAAAATCGTATTAATAGCGTAACTTGGTCTACTACGGTCCTGGGTGAAGCCCAGATCCATCCTGAGCCCAGTGCCGCGGCACGGGCCTGCGTGAAAACTTGCTTACCCGTCCAAGGCCGGTCCGTGGGCCGGGCCCAGGCTTTGGGGTATGCCAGAACCCATGCAGTGAATCTAGTTTTAACCCCTCATGTCACGTTGTGTCTTCGTTTTACCCACAAGTTTTCAAGCCGGAAAAATGTGATCTTCAAGCCGTCGTGGCCTCCGAGATGGCTCCAGCGTCTAATTCTCTGAGGCCACGCCGAAGTATAGCTTTTGCGACACATCGGCGCTTTTGTATTGACACAGCGCCAAAAGATGGCGCAGCTCTACTGCAGCCTGGTAGCACCTTCGGGGGCGTTCGCGCGTGAAGAGGAGTGCGGCCAAGGTTTCTTCTGCCTTGCTGTTGTTGTTGTTTGGGCGGTAGAGTTGGGATGCGTGAACGGCGTGTGTTGGCTAGTATAAACACACTGTATGTTGGGTAAAGTAAGCGTTCGAGTGATCGCTCAAAGCGTGTATCTAACATAACGAGTCAACCATTCTGCAATTAAAATTTAGGCATCCCTCTCAGCAGTGCTCTTGTGTCGGAGTCTGTGACCTACAAAACTTTGTTGACTTGCTGGACTTGCTGGCCTAGCTCGAAACTGTATTTGCCACTTGTGCCGCATTAGAGGAATTTGTCAGTGCTCCTCCTTTAACAAAATTAAGCGTAAGGACAACATATTTATGAACCGCAAACCATCTGATCACCGCTTCCTCTGTCACACACACACACACACACACGCACACGCACACACACACACACACACACACACACACACACACACACACACACACACACACACACACGCGCGCGCGCGCGCACGCGCACGCACGCACGCACGCACGCACCGGGTGTTTCAGCGAACCGTTTGAGAGGCGGACATTACTCGCACAAAAAATTGAAATGCAAAATGAACTAATTAACAAACATTCACTCATTAGCTTTTTTTACACATTACCCTATGGCCCATATTGCAATTAACAAATTCTAGCCTTGAAGTTCGCACGGTGGATCCACTTGGAACGAATTCTCAGGATAACACCAGTTTCGAGATATTAATTCCCCAACTTTGCGGAAAATTGCATTGGCATTCCAGTTACTTTCCTAACAAAACGTTGTCAAATGCATTCAAACACAAAAGTATTTTATTGAAGTAGAGAAAGGATAAAAAGATGATATGAGAGTGGATGAAAAACAAACGGAATCAAACACTAAGAATAATTTCTTCGATGCTGTCTTTGGTGTCATTTCTGCTGGCATTTTATGATTGCGACTATATATATATATATATAGACGAGAAGAAAAGAGGTTAACCGAGGGGCCCGATTTTTATTAGTCATCATAAGAAGCCAACACACACTGACACCAAGGACAACACAGGGGAAATTACTTGTGCTTAGTAAATGAAATAAAGAGATGATAGATTAGTGGAAATTAAAGTGGATAAAAAAACAACTTGCCGCAAGTGAGAACTGAGCCCACAACCTTCGCATTTCGCGAAGGTTGTGGGTTCGCGTTGTGGTTTCGAGATACCCAAGAAAGTGGATGGGGCAACGGCGCCGTGGTAGCTCAATTAGGAGAGCATCGCATGCGAAATGCGAAGGTTGTGGGTTCGGTTCCCACCTGAGGCAAGTTGTTTTTGCATCCACTGTAATTTCCACTAATTTATGTTTTTTTTTTATTTCATTTATTAAGCACAAGTAATTTCCCCTATGTTGTCCTTGGTGTCAGCGTTTGTTGGCTTCTTATGATGACTGTACATATATATAGTATTATTATTATATATTATATTATTGGATTATATATATTATTATATATATTTCTTATTACAATAAGTAAGAGAGCCTGGGAATGCATTTGTCAGTTATATTTATATTTAAGAGACATAGACCTATTTATCAATCACACATCGTGATCCACGGGGGCCCAAAAAATTGTTTACATTCGCATTTATTTTTTGAAACTATATAATATCTCAATATGGTGCAGGGACAAAAGGCGATTGATGCCTGACAGAGGTCTCTGACCCCGCACCTCAGCAGCAGTACAGCGCACATATGGAATGCACACTGGCTACAAACAATTTTATTCATTAAATAAAGAATTGTACGTGGTGCTTAAGTTTACAGCACCAATGTATCGCTATAGTTAAGGCAATAGTGTTGTCATGATTATACACAATCAACACGAATGACTTGCGATATTCATAAAAAGAAAAGAAGACAGCAGATGTGTGAACCCTGCTCGCGTGTAATGTTTGGAGCACTTCCTGTTGGGAATTTTCAGAAGGTCAGTAATCCATCAACACACATCTTACTCCACCAAAAAATTTCATGATATCCCACCTTCCCTCCCTCCCCCCAACACCTCCCACCCAATCGTCGCTAGATTTGGTATCTGTTGAGTTCACAGTATTCCCAGGGCAGTCGTACAAATTCTGCTTTGTTCGTAAACCACATTCATAAAACTCCGGATCGCTTGCACGGACAATTTGCTGCAAATGTCATAGTTAGTTCTCTGACTTTTGAAGTTTACCCATAGATTGACCAAAAGGCACCTTTTAGTGTCGCCAAACATAAACAAAATGCTGTGTTTAGCTCACCGTTGGCCTCGCTGAAACCAAATAGGAACGTCTTATTGCGCGTGAAGATAGGGCAAATAATGACGGCTAAGTAATTATTTGCAACACTTCTAACTGGAAGAGAAACATAAAAATCTTGTCGCCCATTGCACATTACAGCAGCTGACATTTTACACCGCTCTTAAAGCACACTAATAATGCCATGGACCACTTGCATACGCATTCTGCTGGAAAAAGCGCATTCAGTCCACCCATTTGAAACATTGCTTGCACGTTACTAATACCGTGCCAATAATTTTTCCCAGATATAAACAAGATACCTTGCTTAGCTCACCGAGGACACCAAAGAAACAAACTACGAAACTCGTATCATGCACGAAAACAAATGAAAAAACTAGGGTTTACTAATTATTTGCAACACGTGCATTTGAAATAGACAAATGAAAGTATTGCAACGCATTTCGCTTAAAATTCTCCCTACTTTCATGAAATTTCAAGTCCGTATCTTGTGCCGTTGTTTTAGGAGTCTGGGAAACATTTCAATTAGGGGTAGTATGGCACCCCGGAACACATGAATTAGTAAATTTCTGCGATGGCTATAATGAACCTACACAGCTTAAACATTTGTTATTCGTCCTTCAATTATTGCTTCGTACTTTGAAGAAATATAACCACCGCACCCCGCACATGCAGTTTACTAAATATACTGGGGAAAACAACTAAATGCCGTGTATAAGAAATGAAAAATGCAATACATCGTGTATTAAGTAGGTGTTTTTAGTGCACATAAGCTGCCCACACAGTTCAAATTTTCGGCACACGTGAGCAAAAAGTAGCCCCCTTTTCTTCAATATATGAAATATCTGCTGTTCTTGCTCCTGCTAGGAAATAAGTGCTGGAGTAACTCTTATTTAGAAAGAGCCTCAAAATGAGATAGACAAGGTCACAAGTGGCAGGCACACTTGGTACTGACATGGCTCTGCACGTTCGACCAAGGTAATTTTCACGAACATATGTACGATAAGTCGTAACCACACACAATGAAATTCGGCAGTTAGACGTGTAAGAAGTTTGATTAGATTTCTGACGGTGATCAAAGAATGAGAATGCGAACGCTATGTAGACTTTCTCAGGACAGAGAGAGATTCAATAGTTGCAGCATTTCATAATCGAACGATTTCATGCCGTAAGGCACACGAATTGTTGGGCGCGGCTGATTATAATACTTTACCCGAACCCTTGCCCTCGCCCGCAGGTTAAATGTAGCAAGCTGATTGGGTTTTAAAATACGATTACGCGATCCCGAACAACCGGGTAGGAAACAAGTAGTGCAAGCAGACATTTGTTAGGGCGGGAACTGCCCAGCGCCAGGAATTCTCTTCAACACGAGCGTGTACAGTTAATCTCGCACGTCTTCCGTTACAGCGCGGCCCGAGGAGGCACAAAAGACAATCCTCGCTGCCAAAGCAAGCGATACGTAGTGAAGAAAAGCATTACTTACATGGCCACGCTGTTAAGAAGGAAAATTTAGCTTCAGCTGTAGTTTTGGTGGACTTTTCGGCATGCAGCTGAAAGGGCCGGCTTTCAAAACTGGGGTGGGGGGGGGGGGCGCTAATGACATACTTATCCCCACACTTCTGGCAGGGTGGGGGGGGGGCGGGCAAGTGCCTGTCCCCCCCTCCCTCGCCCCTCCATTAAGTACGGCTATGCTGCCCCAACTGTGGCGAAACAGAAACAACTCGTCACACGGTGTTTAATGCGTAGCGACCAAAGGCGCCTGTCACGTCGTGAGGCGCTCATTCGGCGTCCGCGTTTGTTCCGCGATCGACGCGAACGTGGTCTTTTCGAGCAACTCGTCTTTACTGTCACTGGTCTTCGAGCAACTCGTCTTTACTGTTCGTGTTGTCGCCTCGGCGCTGCTTAGGCGAAGCCCGACCAAAACAGCAACGAGCCGCCTACACGGCGCTAGATCGCATTCGTTTAATTATGGTGCGGTATCTTATGAAACGGATTGCATGGTACGGGACAGAAGCCTTACTCAGAACGTAGCATACTCGCTCTTTTAGTAGTGAGGAAGGATAAGATACAGTTACCAATGTTGCATTTTAACATCACTCCTTTCCCGGAAGGAAGATAAGAAACTCATGGCTTAAGTTGAAGATGTATACAGTCAAAAAATTAAAGTGGCATCACGTATGTCCGCTACGCGTATAAAAAGAGGGAATAAATTTGACAACTATTTTGTGTTTTGTATACGTGGGGGGGGGGGGGGGGGGAGGGGTTGCCGTCCCCCTTCCTTATTTCCCTTTTCCGTTGAGTGATCCAAACTTCTATGCTCAATGATGGTGTGCGGACGGACGGAACAATTGTTTCTTTTACATTTAATTCTTAGTGTACATAGTTTCCCAAGTTATGGTCACATGTGCTGTTATTTTTATTAATAAATCGATAGACTTCCCTTTGTAGCTTCAGTCTACGCAGTCATTTTCTCGTTCATCATGATTCCTACAGCTACAAACGTTCTTAAAGGATTTTGAACGGCTATCTTTGGGGCAGTGCTCAATCCGCACAAGAATTTAGCTTTGTGGCCTGGCGCTTTCCGTGCTATACTCGCAGGAGAAGTCACATTTGTTGAAAGTGAAATATCTTGATGTTTATTTGGACCAACTGGCTACCACCTCGAGTGTGGAATGGGGCCTTAGCTATCAGGTGCCAAAAGAGTTTTTCGGCATATAACAGAATTTGTTGTTAAGTTGGCCTCTTTAACAGGAAAGCTCTTATAGGATGGGAGACCAATCCTAGTTCTAGACCTGTTCTCTGTTTGGCTCATGAGCTTGGAGGCTTGAGCCTGCCATGATGGCATGTGTGTACTGGTTCTTTTTTGCTAAAAAAAAACTATTGTTTCTGTAGACCAGAATTTCCAGCGCCTGTAGGCGGCCGCCATGTCTTCGTTATGACGGTGATGATAGTGAGGAGACTGCGGAAATGGTGCGGGTGGTTTCGGGCCACAGCGCGTTTGCGATTGTTGGTCGCTTGCGATGGCTGGTTCCGAAAGCGCTACAGCCATCTTGTCGCCTCTGAATGCCTGTGTGTTGTATTTAATGCGATAACATTTCAGATCACACATATGTACCACGGAGATAATTTAGCCAGATCACTCTACGGCACCATCTGCTTCAATGGAGCTTCAGCGTTGTCGGCTTCACTGCAGTTGCATTTTCGTGCAGTTAGCCAAGCTTTATTACGCGAGATCAGCGTAACTGTACATGTATTTTGGGGGGACACTTTATGAAAGATACTAGGTGGCATACAGTACGCTGTACTTTTTTGTAAAGGCGAGTATTATTTGTGCGGGGCGCTATCGCCATACATTGTGCTACCTTTTTAATCTGCTTTGTAATCTAGATCGTCGTGTGCTTTTAGCATCGACTATCGATATGAATACAATGAAGTTATTTTCTATGTTATGCACACTGCATGCAGTCACATGGAGAACTCTAGCTCATACGCGTTTACGTAAAATTGACACGAAGCGAGTAGGAGCAGCATTTGATTCGCACCGACAATGGACGTGCTTAGCACCATAACAATTTGGTGGGCCAGTACAGTGCGTACGAGATAGAAGCATTACATTTTATATCGCGTGTGCAGCCAGTTACAGGTGTTTTGTTATTTTCTCCCTCGCAGTCCATAGTGAACACACACTAGTTCGCGTATCCATTAATGACATCGTCGAAGGGGGCACCACCTTCGTTCCGCTTGGAGGGCGTGGAAGCAAGATGCACCTTTTCTATAAACGCAAGGGTGATAAAGATAAGACGAGCTCGTACAGGCCAATTACATAAGTCGGTGATATATAGAATGACAATGCAAGCCGCAAAGTTAGAGCTGTCGAAGTGGGTGGAGAAAATACTGTACTCGGAGAACTACGGAATGTGTTCAGACCAGGCAGACGCTTAGAGGACAATAACATTGTACTAATGCAGTGCATAGAGATTTCAATGGCTCAGAATAGACATCTGGCTATATATAGTAATTCGAGATATTGAGATATTAAGGGAGCTTACGACCACGCAGACAGGTAATCGCTATGGGATATTCTCAAGTACGAGGACATAGACGACGATTTCGTGAAGCTGTTGAAAATGAGGAGAAAGGGAAGTAGAGTGCGGCAATAATGTAACATATGGCACTTTGGGGTTACAAGAAATACGAGGTGGTGCGAAGAAATTGGAAAAGGGTAATGGTGCCAAGGCTGACGTTCGAAAATCCAATTCCGTGCTTTAAATCAGAAATCTTGTCGAGGTTGGAGATTACCCAGGGGTCGGTGGGCCGACTGGCCTTAGAGGCCCACGCTAATACCACAAATGATGTGTATGTTGAATGGGCTTCTGTTGAAGTCAGAGAAGCGCAAATCAAAATTAGTTGTGAAGAAAGACTAAGGAATTCGGATGAAAAGAAATGGCCGGCTGAAGTGCACAAATGTCTGTACCTTAAAATCGTGGACGTGGAATGGAGGAAGATGTCAAGAAATTTGGCAACCAGGTGCAGGATATGACGTGTAAATATAGGCAACCAGGAGCCACAAAGAACAAAGCGGGATAAACAGATACAGTAAATTGGATGCAAAGGGTGGAAACAGAAGTCAGAATGGAAATTTACAAAAAAAAAACGGCAAGGAAGAAATCAGGCGGGAAAATCTGTATATTAAAGCAAAGGGCAGTACCTTGCTAGTGGAGGCCTCAGCTGGCTGCCTGAGGACAAAAAACATAAGGGATCGACGTTGGGCTTCTTGGTGTTCCATTCGGAAGGGTAAACAGCGCGTTAGACGAGGACTACGAAGGATCGACAACACATGCGCATGCGTTGTCGTTCTTTCTTAGTGTTAAGCATACCGAAGAAAAAATGCACTGCAGAATGAGACATCTGTGGGCTGTAAAAAAACGAAAGCCCGGGAACGACTCGGCACGTCATAATGAAATGCCAAGACATTCGCCCAGTGAGACTCGTATGGAGTGTTCACCTTCTAGAAGCGTTGGGATTCAAAGAAGATGGAAGGATTAATCGGTCAGCGGTCGAGATGAGTAAGAGGCCATTAGAATATGGGCGAAAAAAAAAAAACAGTGACGAGATTGACAGAACCGGAATCATTGCAAGCGCAGGTAATGGTACATTATAGTGAAATAGGTTTTAAATTCGGAAGATAAGATCAAGTTCGGACAGGTAAAATGCTGCATGGCGATAGATGCAGTAAAACCTGAATAATTCAAGCAGGCTAGGTTACCATTTGTCTCCGGCCCGTTTCAAAGGGGATATCAATAAACATCATAATCATCATAGAAGCGCGAGAAAGGAGCCTGGATGCATACACGTTTCGGCGTCGGCAAGATGGTGCGTGTCTATACTGCTTCAGTGCTAATCACATTGACGTCGACATTCATCGTGAGATTGGTTCTGCTGGAATTATTTCTTCTTTAGTTATCGCTTATGATTCAATTACGTAAAAGACAAAGGCAACGTCCACCGGTTCTCAAGAGGTTAAATTGCGCCCTGTAACGCGCAGTATAATTCTTCGTCTAACAATGCGCCAGCACCTACCGTGTGTGAACGAATATGTAGCTTTTAGATAGCGCGAACAATAGATCTGCGTACACACACGTGAAACCAGCTGAAACGCGAGGCTCTCGGATGACCTCGAGCAGGCGAAATAATGTACACGCGTACTGCGAGTTGCCGTACCAACAGCGCTGAACGAATCTACATCACAAGCAGGCGAGGGGCTCGGCCCAGAAGACTGTGCCTTGACGGGTCCATTAACCCACGATGGCGGAAGTGTTCCGGTTCTCTCCGCGTCCGAGGGGGGCGGGACGTGCTGCTGGGCGCCACAATGGACACTGGCTCCCCGAGAAGCCCCGATCGCCGGACAAAGGCCACCGCCGACAGACATGTATACAAGCTCTCGTGCAGCCACCGTGGTGATAGCGGCAGCAGTAACGGCGGCACTAGGTGCGACGCCGCTGCAGGTCGCAGAAGCAAACCCCGCGAACGCCCGCCCTCGCGACGCAGGCAAGAAAGGCGCTCGGCGCGATCAACCAGCTTAACTAGACCGATCGAGTGATTCGGCCCTCGTTGGAGCCGCGTGGGGCGCGGCTCTTTTGTTCTTGCACGTGGTGGATGCATGTCCCGTATTCCGCCGGGCACACCGCTGCGAGCGAGAGAGCTAACGAAGACAGCGCGCTGGAAGGTAGCGTGTAAGTGAGGTACTATGTTGCTGTTTAGGAATGCATATACTATAACGCGTGCGTGTGTGGTTTCGTTATCTTTTTTTCTTTTAAAGTGACTTGTTCTTTTCTTTTACCGTCGACAGTCCCCCTCTTTCTTCTACTGGCTGCTGTCTTGCCCAATAACTTACACAAAGCAGCAGTTCCATGTTTACATACCCCTCCAATTGTGCCGGCTCGTCGTTGTCATTCTATCGTCATGCTAGGAGAATGGCAACAAACTTGAAAAAGGGGAAAGAAATCCAGCGGTAGGCATATGGAAGGTGGTTCTGCGAGCCACCTTCCTGTCTTTTTGTCTATGTCTGCCTCTCGATTTTTTTCCCTTTTCAAGTTTTCTGGCATTCTCCTAGCATAACCATGTAGCAACTAGCCCAGCAAGCCGCTCTCGTTCTATCGTCGTCATGCCTTCGTCGAACAGTCGGTCATACCGTAGTGGTCGTGCCATCGCATCTTGATTGTGCACGAGAATATATCGAAGGAAAAGCATCGGCGTTCGTCAGGACCCAAAGGACAGGACCGGAAAGATTTGCCCTGACGCCTACTATTCCTTCCGCTCAGACCAGTGTATTCGCCACGGTTTGGCTTGCCCGAAGCTGCTCAACAGGAACGCTAACGTGCGTGCGCAAAGTGCTCGGGCCAGCATGACGCTGCTGTCCAATTGGCTTCGTCACTCTTTCAGTCAAACACACTGCGCGCGTCTGCAGACTTCACCACCCACGCGCAGAGCGCGCATGCGCGCCGGTATCGGGACAACACGATATTGCATCCCGCCATAAGTGGATGTACAGCGAAGCTGTTGCGGACGTTAGACAAGTACCACCACCCTAAGTGACGTTAGCCGACGTCACACAAGCACCACCACTACAAGCAACGTACGTGACGCGCGCACGCACGCGTACGGAAGTGTAGCATGCATCCTCATTCTTCTAGGCCCTCCGCCAAGCGCACGTGCCTTATTGAACTAAATGAACGTTTAAAAGTAAACTGCGTCAGAAAGTGCGTAAAGTACGACTTACACACAAGCTGCACATATGATAGCCTTGGATCGTTATTCAAATATACGACAAAACATAAGTCCATTGCGCGGAAACTCGAACACGAAGCCTTCCAGCTGCCGTTTGCTTTTGGGCCCTCCGCCTGGCGTAATCGCGTTATTGAACTAACTGAATTTCTCAAAGTACAATCTGTCAGAAAGTCCGTATAGTACGGCTCACACATAACCTATATTTAAAGACATTGTAGCATCGGATTGAAATTATCATACAGGAGAAATCCTAATTCTGTTACGCGGAAACTCAAAGACAAATACCTTTTCCAGCTGCCGTGTTTTGAGTGAACACGCCAGGAAAAATCCCGACCAACTAGAGGCTAGCAGCTTCGCAGTAAAAGCATCCGGTATATATAGGTGTGCAGCGGCACTTTATGACGTTTACGGTAGTTCGAGAATTGCACAAGGTAAGCATAACATTGAGTACGTATTTGTGGGCCTTCACATAAGGTCGAACGTTCAAGCAGGCCCGTCAAGCGTGGACGAATTACACGTACTACACAAAAAGGCACCTCTGGACAGTTAAAAAATAAACATTCAGATGGAACAGTGCAACCTCCAAGAGGTCATATATTAAAGACAGCGTCAGGTGTGACTGAGAGCGGCCCCGTTTATATCCGAAACATGCTGCGGGGTAAACAACAGAGAGCGTCCTTCTATATTTGGAACAGCAACCACCAAATATCGAAAGCCGTCTCGGCCGCCTGCGGAGGGAAAGTTGACGATTCGCATTTCATCGTGCGCTTGAGACCCGGTTCCAACATAATTATTGTTAGCACCCCAGATCAGGAGGTCGCTGATATGGCACGCAAGATCACGCGGATTGTGCTGGGCGGCAACCTTTACGAAGTCAACTCTTACGTTGCGGCACCGGACGGAGTGGCCCGGGGCGTCATTCATGGAATCGACCCGGATACCCCGCCCTAGGAGCTTATGACTCACCTAAGGGTGAGGACCCAAGGCGTTAAAATCGTGCAGGCCCGCATGCTGGGAAAGACCAAGACGGCCGTGATCACGTTCAGCTCTGACGTAGTTCCACGATACGTCTACTACTACGGAGGGGAGACCGAGTGCCACCCCTACAAGCCCACAAAACAAATCTGCTATGTGTGCCAGCGCATGGGACACCGATCGGACGTTTGTCCTACCCCGAACGTCAAGATCTGTCGCGCTTGCGGGACGCACGACCCGACGGACGACCACGAGTGCTCGCTCAAGTGCGCCGTCTGCGGCGAAGCCCACGTCACGGGATCTCGCGAGTGCAAGCAAAAGCTAAAAAACAACACTACCACCAAAAAGCATCCTCCGCCCGGCAGGAGGAAGGAAGAAGACGACAGTGATGGAGGAAGACCAAGACGAAGCCGCCTGCGGTGGTTCAACTCGGAATCCTCGGCGAGCCGCTCAAGGTCCCGGGCCCAGTCCAGGTCAAGGTCCCGGTCCCGATCCCGGTCCCAGTCCCAGTCTAGGTCCAGGTCCCGATTCCGCTCGGAGTGGCCAAAGCTAGGAGAGAAGCAAGGGCAGCGGCAGCCTTCTACCTCGACATCCACGTCGAAGCAGAAGAACCAATCGGGCAAGAAGAACAAAGCCAACAACAACAAGGTGAGCCGGAATCAGTCTAGTACCTCCTCCGCTCAAAATACCAGTGAAAATAGTAAATGCTCCCCAGAATGTACGCGCATCAGGGAAGAAAATAAAAAACTCAAGGCTCAGGTTAACGACCTAAACCAACGCATGCAACGCTTAGAAGCGTTGCTAAGCAAAACAAGCAACAACACACAGACAGGGCCGCAAAGCGGCACGAAAGGCCACCAGCCCGCCATCTCCATTCCTGCCCCCTCAAGAACCACCACGCCCTCATCGCTTCCCGGTGCGGCCTCGGCAGCGGCAGGCCAGTCAAGTGTAGTCACCCTCGAAGGTATTTATGCTACGATAGAACAGATGCTTTACCAGATGGGTGAATTAAACATTAAAGTCAAGGAGAACACACTAAGCCATGAAGACCTTGAAAGAAGAATACGCAAGGTTGAGTTTGGCTCGCGCAAGCGGGTCGACGACGAGAGCAGCAATCCACGCATCAAGGCGTACAAGCGCATAAACAACACGGGTGACATCAGGGACGCCGACAACTGCGACGGCGGTGCCATGAACGTCAGCAATGGCTAACACCACACGCAGCGCGCCCGAACACCTCGTGATCTGGCAGTGGAATTGTCGCTCTTTCAACAAGAAGGCAAGTTCACTCCAACTTTTCATCCAAAATCACCTATACCCCCCCGACGTCATCTGCCTTCAGGAGGTCGGGAACCAGCCGATCAGGCTGCGGGGTTACTACGTAATTAAACACGCGGGATCACCGAAGGTCGCGGTTTTAGTTCACAAAACGGTGACGGCCGTGGGACAACATTATCAACATCATGACATTAATCATATGCTAGTGGAAGTCCTCCCGCAGAAGAGGGGTAGACGTAGCACTTTCATCCTGAATTTGTACAGTCCCCCGAGGGCTCAGAAAGACGACTTCCGCAACATCATTTACGAGAGCGTGAGAGCCGCTGGCGGCAACCAGCTGGTAGTGGTGGGAGACATGAACGCTAGACACACGACTTGGGGCTACCAACAAGACACGCAAAAGGGAAGGTCGCTCCTCGATGCGGTTGACCAAATGGGCCTCGAATTGACAACCAACCTCCTCCAACCAACCCGAGTAGGCAATAGTGTAAGTCGAGACACGTTTCCGGACCTGTCATTTGTCAAAAACGTAAGGGAATACTCATGGGCGCACCTGGGCGAAACATTGGGCAGCGATCACTACATCCTCAGCATCTCGGTATCCACGCCGAAACTCAAGAGAACAATTGGTGAAATTAGGCTTACGGACTGGGAGGCATTCAGGCAGTACCCCCCGCCCGAAAACGGTATAACGGACATAGGGGAATGGATGCAGCACCTCCGGGACGCCCACATCCAAACCACTAAAACCATCCAGCGCACGGTCGAGACGCCCGAAGTCGACCGCAGGCTCTTACACCTGTGGGAAGCCCGTGAGGGCCTCCTCAAACGGTGGAAGCGACAGCGGTTAAACCGGAAGCTACGTCTACGAATCGAGAAAATAACAGACGAAGCCAGAAATTACGCAAACGAGCTGACGCAGCAAAATTGGGTACAGTTTTGCACCTCGCTCAAGGGTACCCTGAGTACGGCGCAGACGTGGGCCATCCTACGTTGCCTTATCGAGCCCGACAAGGCGAAATCGACAACCAGTCGGACGCTCCTAGAAATCGCTCACAAGTTCCCCGGAAACGACCAGGATCTGATTGACACCCTAAAAACCAGATACCTTGGTAGCGACCCCATACAACCCTGCCTCCTAAAATATGAAGGAGACCCAAGACCAGAACTGGACGCTCCCATCACGGAGGAAGAGGTGTATGCCGCGGCACGAGCCTCACAGCGCAACACTGCTCCCGGAGTTGACAAAATCACCAATGCCATGATTAGAAACCTGAGCCCGATGCACATCCAGGACTTCACCGAATACCTAAACGAGGAACTCTGGAGCAAGGGCCACGTACCGAACGAGTGGAAACACGCGGAAATCGTGACCATTCCCAAACCCGGCAAGAAGCCCGCGATCGACGCCCTGCGTCCCATCTCGCTGACTTCGTGCCTCGGCAAGCTGTACGAGAGGGTCATCGAAACCCGCCTCCAACATTACATAGAGGACGGTGACCTCTTCCCGCACACCATGCTTGGCTTCAGGCCGGGACTTTCTGCGCAAGATGCGTTCCTAATCCTAAGGGAAGAAGTTCTTAAGGGCATCCCGAAGGGAGGAGAACATCTCCTGCTCGCACTCGACCTAAAAGGGGCCTTCGATAACATCTCTCACGAGGCCATTCTCAAGGGACTGAACGACATCAGCTGCGGGGAGCGCATCTTTAATTACGTTAAATCGTTCTTGACGGGCCGGACGGCAACCATCGGAATAGGCCAGACTCGATCGGATACGATCGACGTACCGAACAAAGGAACACCGCAAGGGGCGATAATATCCCCGATTCTATTCAACGTCGCGATGCTAGCGCTGACCAAAGAGCTGCGGAAGATCCCCGACCCAGGTTACGCCCTCTACGCAGACGACATCACGCTCTGGGCCACCAAGGGCTCCCTAGCGCGAAAAGAGGCGACCCTTCAAGAGGCCGCGACGGCCGTGGAGAGATTTGCGGCAGCGAGCGGGATGCGTTGTGCGCCAGAAAAGTCCGAGGTGATCCGGGTGCACGGAGGAGGAATCTACAAGTCCCCCGGCCCTATCGACCTCTATCTTGAGGGCCAGAAGATCACGGAAGGCAATAAGACTAGGATTCTGGGTTTTTGGATCCAGAGCAACCTGAAAGCCTCCCACACCATCCAAACCCTAAGGTCTGCCACCAACCAGATCTCGCGGATTATAAAACGAATTACAAGAAGCCGCAAGGGCATGCGAGAAGAGGACACGCTTCGCCTCGTCCAGGCTCTGGTGATCAGCAGAATCACGTATAGCATGCCGTATCACTATCACTCGCTAAACAAACGCGACCAAGAACAAGTCGATGCCATCATCAGAGGCACGTACAAAACGGCCCTGGGTCTCCCTGTCACCACCTCAAACGAGAAGTTAGCTGCCCTCGGGATCCACAACACCTTCGCTGAGCTGTCGGACGCGGTTATGGCTTCGCAAAAGGCCAGACTACAGAACACGGCGGCGGGCAGAGCCATCCTCCACCGGACCGGAACGGCAACGGAGCTCCGTGCCCTCGATGGGCACCGATCACTCCCGCCTGAGGTCAGAGGCAAGATCAAGGCGAACCCGATACCGAAGCACATGAGCCATGAACTCCATGAAGGACGACGCAAGGCTCGCGTCGACAGACAGCGCCGACAATTCAAGGGTGACCCGTACGTAACGTACGTGGACGTGGCGGCGTACCCTGTAGGGGGCCTCTTCGCGGTAGCCGCCGTGAACGGGAGAGACAACTCCTTGACTCTCGCGGCCTCCGTAAGGGCAGAGACCCCAGCTGCGGCTGAAACCATAGCTGCGGCGCTGGTAATAAAGCAAGAAGACAGGGTAGGCAGGGAAGCCCATGTCGTTACCGACTCGCAACAGGCCTGCCGTAACTTTACCAACGGCCGAACACCGCTGCTGGCGGCTCATATTCTAGGCCCGAGGCTGCAAGAATACCATCAAATCACGTGGACGCCGGGCCACGCGGGTCTGGAGGGGAACGAGAGGGCGAACGCCCTAGCTCGAGCGCTAATCAACCGAGCGGGGCAAGACGAATCGTCTCATCAATCCCCACCATTTACCTTCATGCCCCTGCCGTCCAATTACTGCGACCGACTCGAGATCCAGCGACTCAACCGCAGGATTTATCCTCCGCCTCACAGAAAGCTCAGCACTGAAGATGCCGTAGCTCTCCGACTTATTCAGACAAACACATTTCCTAACCTACACAAATACAGTAAAATGTTCCCACATACATATCGCGGCATCTGCCCCTGGTGCGGCGACACACGCCCTACACTCTTCCACATCTCGTGGGGGTGCGGGGGCAAACCTCAACACTTAAAGACGCCTAGCACGTCATTTGAGCGGTGGGAGGTACAGCTGACCGGCGATACCCTGGCGGGACAAGAAGCTCTCGTCCAGCAAGTACGTCGAGCAGCCATGGCCAGTGGAGTCCTGGAATGAGGACACCACCCACTCGACCTCATAGCAACCACCTCGATGGTTCAAATAAATGTTTTTTCTCTCTCTCTCTCTCCTGCGCCGCGCTCGTTACTGTAATTCACGCATAAGTGAATTCCTTCTAATTCAGCAAGATACTTGTCAAGACTAGAATCGAAACCTACAGGGAATCAACAAGCTTTGTGCAGTTTGAACGGTGTGTGTTCATTCTTCAAAGCAAAGCTTTCTGCACCTGTTTGACTTTCCAGCTGCTGCTGCTGCTGCTGCTGAATTCTGCCGTGCGGAATACGTCATACACAGGGCGGCAATCCTATATCTACTACTCCTCAATTGCTGCATCGTCGTCATACAGTTGTTATCACAGCTGGCTGATCGCTACAGTCTTGCAAGATTGGCTGGTACCGATCATAGCGCAAACACCCGACATAATAAGCAGGCGTGGCCGCACTTCAGGCACGCCGGACGGGTAACTATCCGTTCGTCTTCATTGTGCCTTTTATTTTGCTCGGAGTGCTTCCCGCCATCGATGGGAGCACCTTGCGGTTTGGGGAGAGCACCACTGCGCCGGATGCCAGCTTGACGTACTAACATGTGCCTGCGATTCCACCCTGGACGTCATCAGAACTGTTGTTTCATCATGTGCCCTTATGCAGCCAGGTTCTGTCAGTGCATGATCGGCACCCAGCACCACCCGACGGCTCACCCAGAAAAGGACGCTCAACGCACTCGATGCTTCTTGGGCACGGCAGTACTTCAGGCATGAGGACGGGTAACAATGCGTCCGTCTTTCTTGTGCAGGTAAGGGAACGACACGGAAAATGTCTCTTGCTTGTGCTACCGTGCCCGCGGTTCTTAGATGTCCTATGTCCTGTTGCACTGCTCTTGCGAAAGTTAACAAATGCTGGGATTTTACGCGCCAAAACAACAATCGGATTATGAGGGACGCCGTAAAGCGGGGACTCCGGATTAATTTCAGCCACCGAGGGTGTTCTGACGTGCACTCAATGCACAGTACTCTAGCTTTTTAGAGCGCAGCTCTTAGGCGCCCGTTCCTGTGGCGAGCGTCGGCGTCGGCGGCGTTACCGAGCGAACGAGCACAGCGAAAGATGAAAGAGTGAACGAGGAGCGGGAGATGAAAGACGCGAGCCGCGAACGGCAGAGACCAATGAGAGCGGCCCCTTCAGTGACGTGCGCGCGGGAAACTGGTGTCATGCAGACCCGCCCGACCGCTCGACGCGTACTCTTATCTAGTCTTAGCCAGACCGCTCATTTCTTACTGTCGTCTGCTCGCGTCAGCTATGGCTCGTGCTTGTTTGTTTTGCTCGGTTTGGTCTCGTTCGCGCTTGTTTCGATTATCATGGTTTGCGATTCTTTTGTAACCTGATTGTAGCGCGACGCGAATTATGTAGTAGTTTCTGGAAGCCACGCGGCACCAGCGATTACACTGAAACCTTCGACGAGCCATGTTTAAAAACCGATGCACTTCACCCGCAGATCAGATTTTCGACAATTGCAGACTCTGCTACATGTTTCTCTCAAATTATTTGCCTCAATATATCGCGAAATGAAAACGCTTATAGAGCTGCCTCAAAGTTCGCATTAGGGAATATCGTAAGCATCGGTGAATTTTTTGCATTTCGCCCTTATTGAAATGCTTGCGCCGCGGTCGGGAGCTTACGAATGTTACTGCTGCCTAGGAGGAAGCACCGAAACTGAGGACCTGGCCAGGACTAAATCGCACGTTCATTAAAAAAAATCGCCGCTGATAATAAACTTGCCAAGGAAAAGCGGCTTGTTGATATAGATAAATAAAGCAGGCGCTTTATCGAGACTCAAAGAAAAGGTTAGCTTGTGTCAATATGAAATTGGGGGGGTCAACATGAACGCGCACATGAAAGGTTAGAAAAACAGAAGTCGACGACCGTGACAGTCAGAGCAAACGGCCGTAGCTAATCTTTATGGAGTGCCAGAAATCGACGGAGACGAGTGAAATTCTTGAACAAAGAGTGAACAAAACTGTTGTTCAAGACACTCTCGGCTTAAATCGGATTACTATCGAACGTATACACCGTCTAGTTAGAACAGAACGGAACAAGAATAGGCCAGTAATTTTCCGACTACTAGATTTCAGGCAGAAATCAGCGATACTTAAAAAAAGGGAACAAACTTGAAAACACCGACTTTCCAACGGGAGAGCATTTTTCACCCAGAATTCGATATTAAAAGGAAGCTATGGAATATCACAAAAGAAAACTGCGAGAGGAATAAAAAGGTATCATTAGCATTTGATATATTTTGCATTAAGAATTGAGCCTTCATCTGGCAAGAAGAGCTGCAATCTCCTTCTCCGAAAAAAAAAAAAAAAAAAGAGGACGAGGTCGTAAACTCGCCAAACTCCTCAGCACGTAAAATCTAAGCCGTGAACATATTAATCGTTAACATTGGAAGCGTTCTAAACAAAATAGTCTCTGGAAACGTTTCTACCCGAATATGATTATACTATAGGCGGTGTTACGGAAACATGTCCTTCTCCCGAAATATTTCAAGCTGTGACTCTTGATTATGCCATTATTCGTAAGGACCTCCATACCTGTGGTAATGGCGCCACCTAACTCATGAAAAAACTGCCTGTCATGCCTTCCCGTTGCGGCAGACGCCCGAGGCACATTTTTTTTTTTTACCGTACTCATTGCGATAACACCCCTATATTCGCTGGAGGCATTTACCAAAGTAAGTCATCCAGCAAATCTTATCTTCAACGCGTTTGCAACGCACGACTAAAAACATATGGAACCAGATATTTATTAGTCAGCACTTTCCGATAGACCAAGTTCGAACGGATGTAGTTAAGGGTATATTTGACCATAGCAGACCCATGTGCTTCCTCCCACTCGGATTTAGCTTTCCATTTCGGTAGCGTGGATTAACTGTAATCTATCTTAAAAGTATTGACAATAATCGTGTGCTAGGCCATCTGGCACATGAGTTCAAATTATTTTCGCAGCTAATTTCCGACGCATTCAGTGCCACTAATTTACCCTGGCTTATATTCAAATCTACTGTTATCCACTGCATTACTAACTTCATACTAACGAAGCTTAAGCTACCGACAGTGAATAGTCCTTGGATAACACGTGAAACAATTCAGGCAGATCGAAGAATAAGAAGGTTGCGTAGGGTTGTGAAAAGGATTAACTTTGAACTTTCCATTCGACTCAAACTACAATGCGCGAAAGCAAAGTTCACAAAAAAAAGTCAGACAATACTATTTCATCTTCACCATTCCTAGCTTTATTAAAAGCAGTCGTAACAAGTTTTGGAGGCGCCTTCGCACCAGCAATTCCACGGCGTCGCACGCGGGTCCCGAAGGAAGAGTAGAAAATGAAGTGCGTACAACAATCTTTTCGCTCGGTGTTCGCACCAGGTAATGGTATCATTTCTTCCATTTTATCTCAGTATCTATCTAGCATCGATCATCTTGAGGTCACAGATGCAGGAATATTCAGTTTTCTGCTTAACTTCATTCCTTAAAGAGCGAGTGGCCCAGATGATATTTCGAACTAGTTCCTCCGAAAATATACAGAATGATGTAGCAAGCACCTTGCGCTAGTTTTTCGTAAATAACTTACTTTGTCTCAGCTACCACAGGACGCGAAAACCGCACAAACAATACTCATTCACAAATCTGGAGATAAGTCTCCATTATCAAAATACCGGCTGATATCCGTTACTAGTACTTCGTGCAAGTTGCTAGAACATATAATCCTAAACACAGAACCATTTTTCTTGAGAAACTAAATTTCTTGTCCCCTAATCAGCACAGATTTCGCAGCTGTTCGTGCACTGTTGCTGATTTAAGCAAACTAGTTCATGAGCTCGTACTTAAAATCAATTATCGCGACCAAGCGGACATGATTGCAATCAAGCGCGTGGTTGTGCTTCGCTCTTTCTTTTCTTTCTTTCATTGTTGCCTGGTGTATGCAAATTGCGCACCATTGTACCGTGTTGAACTTTGTGCACTGTGTTGATTTTCTTTGGTTGACTTAGGAGGCCATTTACTGCTTTTTAACTGGTGGTAATGCTGTCCTGGCGCTTATGCTTCACATTCCGTGTGTGCACAGCAGACATGTTTTCGAAATGTTAATTCTTTTTGTGATCTTTGCTGCATAAGCTCTGTTTAGAAGTTTTTAAAGATTACTCTCCTTGTTTTGGTGTGTGCACAATGCGCACGACTGTACAATGTTAAGCATTCATTTACCATGTCGATGCTCCTTGTATGAAAAACCGCTTAGGAGCCAATTTATTGCGCTTTAATTGCTTTTGATCCGACCGTCGGATGTGCTTCATTGTTTTGTGTGTTTACCGTGCGCAGGCTCTAAAGATGTTTATTTTTGAAAGCACCATTACCACTTTTTGACAATTTGCGTTGCCAACCTGCTACGCTCTCAAGTGAAAGTTTCAGTACTGCAATTGAACAGGCAATGCGAATTGAAGTGGCCGCGATGGCAAGAGTGTAAGCGGGGGCGTGAGCTCCAACTCCATAGCACTGGCGGTGTTATGCCGTCGTCGTCATTCTGTTGCAGTAATTTCATCGTATTCATGTCATTGTGATCTCTCCTTCGTTGTCATGCCGACGTCATCCTTCCGCCATCTTGATTATGTCGCCGCAACTTCGTTGTCATATCATCGTAACCACTCCGCCATCTTCGTGCGGTCATTGTCATAGCGTCATCGTCATTCCATCGTCATCAGTTCATCGTCGTCCCTCTAACAACGTCATGCCGTTGTATTTATTGTGTTGTCTTCGCAGAGTCGACGTCATGCCATCGTGGTCGTTTTATCGTCGCCATTATGTCGTATCACTGTCGTCACACCACTGTTGTCATGCCTTTTTCGCCATCCTGTCGTCGTCATCCCATTGTCTCCATGCCATTGTCGTTATTACGTCATCGTCATGCCACTGTTTTCATTGCGTCCTTGTGATGCCATTGTCGTCATTGCGTCATTGTGATGCAATGGCTGTCATGCCATCATGCCATCGTGGTCGTTCTGTTGTCATTATTTTGTCGGGATGATTACGCTGTCGTCATGCTATTTTCGTCGTGCCGTTGTGGTCATTCCATCGTCTTCGGTGCGTCGTTGTCATACAGTCGTCTTCATGCCATCATGGTCATTGCACCGTCGTCATTCCTTCGTCGTCATGCATGGCATGTGCTTGATGGTGCGCCAGATGTTTATGGTGAGAGAGGCATTCGCATTGCAGATGTGTCCAACTTGGTCGGGTGGTATCTTCTTGAAAATGGTCGCTAAGTAGGAACGTTGTTCTTCACACCTTCACACATACCAAAGCAAGCCTTGCTTAAACCGATTCCCACAGCACGTGGGATCCGCAGATCTTTTTCTGTTCGGGGCGATTGTATTCAGAGGTCTCCATGTGAAAGCAAAAAATGTCGTCGCCGCCCCCCCTCCACTGTATCGCAAAACTAAAACGCATATCCATACGAGTTTCACAAAAAGAAAGTTATGTAGTTTAAAAAAAAATTGACCTGGCCCTTGGTAGCTTCGTGCTACAGTCTGGTGGATGACAATTCTTCCTTTTGATGAACACCCCACCCCCCCTCCCACTTGCGTGGTTTTGCAGAACTTATTTGCCATACTTTTTGTCGTAAGAAGTTCCCCGCTATGGAAATATAGCCATTTTAGTACATATCGACGGCCTTCACGATTAGCCCACAAAGTGTTTCACTCGCTCCATTATCTATGTACACAATATCTTCTCGGTTCCTGTGAAATGTCCTGGCAACACAGCATTTCATTATGCCCCAGCAAGCACGCACCCACAACCGTCTGTAGACCACAACCTAAAACTCAAAAACTAGAAAAGAAAGCTGGATATGCCTATGACATTGGCAAATTGGCTGTCATATTTCCCTTAAGAATTTCGATCTCAATGTCGTTTTCATTTCCGTTCTCCTTCTAGCCTATACTGAAATTTCATTACATCACGTCGCATCACATTCTGACCATCGATATTTTCATTCATGACTGTCAGGTACTTTGGTCAATAATTGTTTGTCTGATTTTCAAGCACTTCTCCAGATAGTTTTTTTTTTCAAATGTTTCTCCAGTTATCATTCTTTAGTTGGACCTTATTTCACTCCGTTATTATTATTTTTTTATTTTTCGGGGGATATCAGGCTCTGGATAATACTGACCCGTATTTTCGTCACTGAGTGGAGCCAGGCACTCTCCCTTTGACAAGTACGGCAAGTTGGGCGGGCTGGTACTGAAGACGCATACTGAAGATGCATACGACAGAAATGCACACGACAGCACCTGTCATCTCTTTTCTCAGTCCCCGGTCTTTCTGGCGCATCACATTCCGAGGTCGCCAATATTTTAGTGTTCCCCTCAACATTGTCCACTTGGCTCTCAAACGGGGTGCACTTAAGGCCTTAACCTGCAGTGGTCGCTGTAGTCTCTGTGGCCACATCTGGTAAAGTTCTCTGGTAAAGCGCTCTGTCCTGTTTACTCGCTCGTCCTGTGTTGCGCTGTTCCTGCTTTTATTCTAAAGATGAACCGACCAGCCCCATTGAACACATTGCTCACCTTGAGAAAGTTTTGAAGAGAATCCAACGCTAGAAGCATCAGAAGGGTGGCCTTGCAGCTGAATGTGTCGGCGAAAACATTGTGAAGAGCCGTGCGAAGCGACCTCAAGATGCTCTCCTACAAGTTCCAGAGAAGATATGAACAGACGGAGGTGCAGAGAAAGGTAAGATTCGAAAAATGCAGGTTGCCGTGGATTGAAGCGCATGCGGAATATTTAATGGCCGTGATCAAGGCCAAAAGCGGAGATATTGAATAAAATGTATTTCGCGTTGCATTTATAATA